>NC_091458.1:146148995-146253995 GCF_027789765.1 Dendropsophus ebraccatus
ACTGTGTGTAACACTAGCCCAAAACCTTACATTATTATTCAGAAATGTTAGAGTTAATCAGTGTCAAGAAATCCTCAAGTTTGATAAATATGATATATTGATCATGGAGGAAACTTTATTTTACCTAAGGGAAATAGGGAGAGTGACCTCTGACCCAGAAAAGCTAGAGATTTTATTAAGGGCTTAAGCTTGAATACTAATAATATGAAATTGCAGCACATGCATGTTGTCTCTTATAGACCAAGGGCCGGTAAATGATAATAAACTAATACCTAGAACTTTTTCGGACAAAGAAGTTAGACACACACTTCATATTAAATAAACTAAATTTAAGACATAGCAATGACTTTAAATGGGCACTGTCATTTTAAAAAACATTTGACAAACCATAGAGGCATGTCAAATGTTTTGATTGGTCCGGGTCCGGGAGTGTTCAGACCTGGACCAATCAGAAGAACGAGACAAAATAAGACCACAGGCACGTGGTCCACTCTCCGTCCTGAGTTGGAAAAGAGTCAGACAGATAATGGGCTCCTAAGGAGCGCGACTCTTTTTTCTAACTTTCTTACGATCGGTATGGAACTGAACACTCAGACCCGGGCCTATAAAAACTTTTGACAAGTCTCTATGACATGGATGGCCGTCATTTTGAGGCTAAAGAAACTATGACCGTATTTTGAAAATTATGGCTGTATTTATCAAAACATGGTCAAAAAACAAAGTTGTGTAACCTTAGTCTTAAAGGGAAACAATCATATGGTTCCCTGATGTGCTGTATAAAGCTCCTGTAGCAGCCGGGGGACGTACCGGACACAGATCTGTTACTGGCCCGTGTTATTCCTCGGTATAAAGGTCCTGCAGCAGCCACAACCAGTACATGCTGTGGCTGCTGCAGGAGCTTTATACAGCGCTCCAGGGAACCACATCAACCCAATTGGGCTGATTGGTTCCCTTTAACCCTTAGAGGACCGGGCCAATTTAAATTTTTGCTTTTTTGTTTTTCCCTCCTTGTGCTTAAAATGCCATAGCACTTGTATTTTTTTACCTAGAAACCCACATGAGCCCTTATTTGTTGTTTTGCAATGACAGGCTGAATTTTTTCATAAAGTACACTGCAAAGCCAGAAAAAAATGTGGTGAAATTGTAAAAAAAAACCCGCATTTCTTTTCTATTTTTTACGCCGTTTGCCCTGGGGTAAAACTGACTTGTTATATATGTTCCTCAAGTCATTACAATTACAATGATATATAACATGTATAACTTTCATTGTATCTGATGGCCTGTAAAAAATTCAAACCATTGTTAACAAATATTTGTTCCTTAAAATCGCTCCATTCCCACACTTATAACTAGGGATGGTCTGAACTCTCCAAGGTTCGTATGAACCCGAACGCTCGGCATCAGATTCCCGCTGTCTGTCCGCTCCGTGGAGCGGGTGGATACAGTGGGAGGACCGCCTGGAAAACTGGGATACAGCCTAAGGCTATGGCTGTATCCCAGTTTTCCAGACGGTCCTCCCGCTGGATCCGCCAGCTGCACGGAGCGGGCAGACAGCGGGAATCATTACCGAGAGTTCGGGTTCGTACAAACCCGAACCGAACTCGGTTCGTACCATCCCTACTTATAACACTTTTATCCTTTGGTCTATGGGGCTGTGTGAGATGTCATTTTTTGCACCATGATGTGATCTTTCTATCGGTACCTTGACTGCGCATATGCGACTTTTTGATCGCTTTTTATTACAATTTTCTGGATTTGGTGCGACCAAAAATGCGCAATTTTGCACTTTGGGATTTTTTGGCGCTTACGCCATTTACCGTGCGAGATCAGTGATGTGATTAATTAATAGTTTGGGTGATTATGCATGCGGCGATAGCAAATATGTTTGTTTATTTATTTATTCATATTTATAACATGAAAAAAGCTTTTTATTAATAACAACACTTTTATTTTTACTTTTACACTTATACTAGAAGCCCCCTTGGGGTTAGGGTTATTCCCCCTGGGGTAAGGGATATTCCCCCTGGGGTTAGGGTTATTCCCCCTGAGGGACTTCTAGTATAAGTACTGTGATCTCTCATACAGATTAAGGTTGCGTTCACACTACGTATATTTCAGTCAGTATATGTATATTTCAGTCAGTATATTTCAGTCAGTATTGCAACCAAAACGAGGAGTGGATTGAAAACACAGAAAGGATCTGTTCACACAATGTTGAAATTGAGTGGATGGCCGTCATTTAATGGCAAATATTTGCTGTTATTTTAAAACAACGGCTGTTATATTGAAATAATGGGAGTTATTTACTGTTATATGGCGGCCATCCACTCAATTTCATCATTGTGTGGACAGAGCCTTTCTGTGTTTTTAATCCACTCCTGGTTTTGGTTGCAATACTGACTGAAATATACGGACTGAAATATACGTAGTGTGAACGCAGCCTAATTAGCTATGCTGCATAGATATGCAGCATAGATCGATGAGATAGGCACATTGATTGCTTCCGGCTGCTGCAGCCGGAAGCAATTCAGTGCCGAGCCGGGATCAGCGCCATTACGGCGCTGACCCCCGGACGGAGTAAGATGTGTTGATCGCTTCTCTGGGACAACGTCCCGGAAGAGCGGTCCACCCCACTAGACACCAGGGAACGGCTGCATCAAGTTATTGGATGCAGCTGTCAACTTTGACAGCTGCATCTGATTACTTTATTAGCGGGCACGGCAATCGGACCGTGTACGCTGATAGCCGCGGTCCCAGGCCACCAGCGGCACCGGCGCCTCGCGGCCCCGCTCTGAACAGATGTAGGTGGCCCTAGACATACGGGTACGTCCATGGTCGCCTAGAGGTTAAAGGGATTTTCTGGGCAAAATAGACAGATTGGCGGGGTACACACTCTGCTTTATTTTATCCAGTCAAAATCTGTAAATGTAGTCTACTGTGCTGTTTTATCCCCTTTTTCTTTGGGTATACAGCCTTTTGAATGCCACAGCACACTTATTTGGCTCCTGACTATGGGCCCCTATGGAGAAAACAATGAACACAAAGGTGTTCCGGCTTCCATTTCCTGGATCAAAACAAAAATATTACCATTTACTGAAAGCAAAATTGTGAGCAATAGGAAACAAGTTTTTTTATTTTTCTTTCCTTTTTTATTTTTTATCAGAGTTTCAGAATGTTCCATTATACATTCAAGCAACTTTAACAATGGCGGAATTATTGTCTTGCATCTGTTCGGCTTTTCTATATAGCTCACATTCAATGACTTCTGTCTTCTGTGTTATTTTACAACCGTATTCATACATGACCCTATTGTGTTCAATCTTTCTAGAGTTACAGAAATATCCGCCAGCAGATGTGTTCGCTTTACCAGCTGTTTCCATTTGTCCTTCAACATTTCCTATCAGTTTGGATATAAAAACATTTTCAAATCTATCAATTAATAACTTTGTATTATGCAGCTATTGATGTGTATTCTTTCTGTTTGCTGTGATTATTTAGTCAAGGTTGATTCTAAGCCCATGTTGTTTCAGCAAGCAAAACAGATTGGCAGAAAGTGAAATCTAAAACCTGATACATTTGGTTCTTTATCATTACAAAACAACTCTTCATCCACAATCCACAACTTTTCTGATCTGCAGGATAGGCGAGACAGGTTTAGGCTATGTTCACACAACGTTTTTTCAGCTCCGTTTAAAATGACGTCTGTTATTTTGATTGTAAAATAGTCATTTAGCTGTCTGGCCTCCCCTTAGTGCAATGACTGCTGCTGGTACATTATTCTAGTTTGGGTTACTAATTTCCCTTCGAGTGAAAAGTCAATTGAATTTAATAGTAAAAAAGGAGAAAGAACGGTGACAAAAGAAAAACTGTGTGTGAACAACTAATAAAAAACGTCCACTGTTTGCAAAAGACGTCCAGAAATAATGATCATGTTCATTTTTTTTTACGTCTGCGGTAAAAACGTCCATTATTCAACCCATTGTGTGAATTGGACGTCCGTCTTCCCATTGACTTCAATGCATTGCCACTGCAGTCAGTTAAATCGCAGCAATAATGGACATTTTTTTAACCCCTTAACGACATCGGGCGTAAACTTACGCCCTCGCGCCCTGGTACTTGGCGCATCAGGGCGTAAATTTACGCCCGATGTTTCCCCGATCGCTGCGTGTTCACACACAGCGGTCGGGGAAGATGGCCTGCTATAAATCATAGCAGGCCATCTTAGCTTCACGGCACGGGGGGTGGTTAACACCCCCCGTGCTTACGATCGCCGCTATAGGCTGATCAATTCAGATCAGCCAATAGCGGCGATCGGAACCTTTCCGGGTCATCGGCGACCCGATGACCCGGAAAAAAATGGCGGTCGGTGCTGTCCGAGGACGGCACCGACCGCCATTACTGTAAAAAGTAATGGTGATCGCCGTGCCACCGGCCCGATCGCCGTGAACGGCCGGCCGGCCGTTCACGGCGATCGGGCCGGTGGCACGGCGATCAGAGTCCCACAAAATAGTAAATACCTGCCCTGGACCCCTCAGCTAGGCAGCCGAGGGGTCCAGAGCAGGTATTTGTACATTACTCACCTGTCCCGGGCTCCTGATCGGCGTCTTCCGGGTTCGCGGCATCCTCGTCTTCGTTCGGGTCTTCGGCTTCTTCCGTGACGTCACGTTCGGCTTCTCTCGGCTATTTTCGGCTCCAGCGTCGGCTGTTTCCGTATTTTGCGCTCTGCTGCCCTCTAGCGGCTGATAATGTGTAATACACGTATCAGCCACTATAGGGATGTTCAGAATGTAGAAATTTTTTTTTTTTTTTTTTTTCAAATTTTTTTTTTTCTATTTTCCGCACCCTATCGCCGCTGAGTGTTGATCAGCATCGCACGAAAGTGCGCTGCTAATCAGCAACTCCTCCTTTTTGGCGTAGGGTGTTTTTTTTCTATATTCTACTGCCACGGTCTGCTTATAAGTGCAGACCGTGGCAGTAGAATATATCACCAACTCCTTTGTTGGCGTAGGTTTTTTTTTTATACTTACTGTAAAAAAACACGTAAAAAACACTACATTACACCACACTACATTGAATAAAGTTTGACACTACACCACTACATACCCCATATACTAGTCCCCGTATAAAGATGGCCCCCAGGGTGTTTTCGGCGTCAGAGGGATACGTTATTATTACCTCCGACACCGAAACAGCCAGTGAGGATGAATGGGGGGGATCGTTCTTTCCTCCATTCATCCTCATCCTCCAATGACATGTCTGGGGGGTAGCGTAGCGTACACTGCCCCCCAGACACGTCTTTTCCGCCAGTACCGTCCCAATAAGAGATGACGGTATGGAGTGAAATTCTACAAACTCTGTGAGCGTACCTCTGGGTACACTTACAGATTTAGGGTACGTGCACACTGCGGAATGGCGAAGAATAACCCTTTGTGCATTCCGCAGCTGGCACCCGCCGGCGGACTGATGCGGGCGCATGTCTCTACCCGTGTCATAGACTCCATTCTATGCACGGGCGGATTCCATCGTCCATCCAAAGAATGAATACGTTGGACGGAGAGCGGAATCCGCCCGTGCATAGAATGGAGTCTACGACACGGACGGAGACGTGCGCCTGCATCAGTCCGCCGGTGGGTGCCAGCTGTGGAATGCACAAAGGGTTATCTGTCGCGATTCCGCAGTGTGCACGTACCCTTAGAGTGTATGTAGGAAGGGACACCCGAATCCAGCCCCCAGATGCCCCCTCCCCCCCCATCCTCGGAACAAGTGGGAAGATCGTTCGGGAACTGATCTTCCCACTGCTGGATAAAGGTTACCACCGTTACGGGGGTAACTCTTATACCAGCACCCCCTCTTCCGGTCCCTCGCTGCCCGAGCTACTGTAGCTTGCGGCACGATCCGAACATATCAGAAGCCGTAATAAAGCCCTAATATTTAGCAGCCATGGAGCGGACCCAGCGCTTCTGGATATGAGGGACCCCGTATCACACCAGGACAACATTTTCCAGGTGACGTCCCCCACACTGGAGAACAGGAGACCCCAGAAGAAGTGCAGAGTGTGGCGTAACAGGGGGATCAGGAAGGACACCATTTTCCCGTGTGACACCCGTCCTGATCACCCCGGCCTCTGCATACTGGATCGCTCCAAGGCGCACCACACGTCACTGGGGTTCTACATTATCTAAATTCTGTCCCTTATTCCTATTTCAGGGGTCACGTTGATCCAGGGATTGTTCTGATCGCCAATATGGAGTCGGGAAGGAATTTTCCCCTGTGATGAGGCTACTGTCGTCTGCCTCACGAGGGTTTTTTTTTGCCTTCCTCTGGATCAACACAGGTTGAGTTTGATAGACACCTGTCATTTCCAACCTTATAAACTAATAATTGGCCTAATCCCCCCAAATAAATTAGAATTGTCCCTTTTCCCCAGCTAAGTAGGTATGGCTGCCATTCCCATTAGAGGATGCCATGATGCAATTACAAAGCCTCTGTGCGGCCAGGACAGTAGAAACCCCCCACAAGTGACCCCATTCTGGAAACTACACCCCATAAGGAATCTAAGAAGGGGGGCAGCGGGGATATGGCCCCCTGGTGACGGCCACATTTGGGACGTGAAAATGAAAAATTGTATTTTTTATTTTCTCGGCACATGTTCTACGTAAGTGCCCGTCACCAGTGGGGTCCATATGCTCACTGCACCCCTTGTTAGATTCCTTATGGGGTGTAGTTTCCAGAATGGGGTCACTTGTCGGGGGTTTCTACTGTCCTGGCAGCACAGGAGCTTTGTAATTGCGACATGGCCTCCATCCTCCATTCCAGCCTCTAAATGGCGCTCTGTCCCTTTGGTGACTTGCCCTGTGCCCATATGGCACATTATGCCCACATGTGGGGTATTTTCGTACTCAGGGGACACTACCCTACACGTTTTGTGTTCATTTTCTTTTTTAACCCCTTGTGGAAATGGAAAAAAATCAAGGCTAGACCAACATTTAGTGTAATTTTTGTAAAATTTTTACTCTAAATCATTAATCTTGTCATGTTTTTTCATTTTCACAAGGGGTTAAAAGATAAAAAAAACATTTAATGTGTAGAGCAATTTCCCCTGAGTACGGAAATACCCCACATGTGGACATAAAGCGCCATGCGGGTGCAGGGTAAGCCTCCGAAGGGAAGAAGCGCCATTTGGTTTTTGAAGGCTGGATTTGGATGGAATGGATTTCGAGGGGCCATGTTGCATTCAAAAGGCCCCTGTGTTGCCAAGACAGTTGAAACCCCCCACAAGTGACCCCATTATGGAAACTGCACCCCTCAAGGAATGTAACAAGGGGTGTAGTGAGCATATGGACCCCACTGGTGACGGACACAAATGTGGAACAATGTGGCGTGAAAATGAAATATTACATTTTTTACACTATAATGTTGGTTTAGCCTTGAATATATCATTTTCACAAGGGGTTAAAAGAGGAGAAAAAAAACAAAATGTGTAGCGCAATTTCCCCCGAGTCCGTAAATACCCCACATGTGGACATAAAGCGCCATGTGGGCGCAGGGCAAGCCTCCGAAGGGAAGGAGCACCATTTCGTTTTTGAAGGCTGGATTTGGATGGAATGGATTTTGAGGGGCCATGTTGCATTCAAAAGGCCCCTGTGTTGCCAAGACAGTTGAAACCCCCCACAAGTGACCCCATTATGGAAACTACACCCCTCAGGGAATGTAACAAGGGGTGTAGTGAGCATATGGACCCCACTGGTGACGGGCACAAATGTGGAACAATGTGGCGTGAAAATGAAATATTACATTTTTTACACTATAATGTTGGTTTAGCCTTGAATTTATCATTTTCACAAGGGGTTAAAAGAGAAAAAAACACACAATATGTGTAGAGCAATTTCCCCCGAGTCCGTAAATACCCCACATGTGGACATAAAGCGCCATGTGGGCGCAGGGCAAGCCTTCGAAGGGAAGGAGCACCATTTGGATTTTGGAGGTTGGATTTGGCTAGAATGGATGATGAACGCCATGTCGCATTTACAGAGCCCTCCTGCTGCCAAAACACTGGAAACCCCCCACAAGTGACCCCATTCTGGAAACTGCACCCCTCAAGGAATCTAACAAGGGGTGCAGTGAGGATATGGACCCCTTGATGATGGGCACATTTGTGCCATGAAAGTGAAAAAATGAAAATTTTCCCTTTCACGTCACATTGTTCCACATTTGTGCCCGTCACCAGTGGGGTCCATATGCTCACTGCACCCCTTGTTAGATTCCTTGAGGGGTGTAGTTTCCAGAATGGAATCACTTGTGGGGGGTTTCCAGTGTCTTGGCAGCACGAGAGCTCTGTAAATGCGACATGGCCCTTGAAATCCTTTTCAGTAAAATTCGGCTTCCAAAAGCCAATTGGCGCTCCTTCCCTTTGGAGGCTCGTCCTGCGCCCCCTTGGCACTCTATCGCCACATGTGGGGTATTTCTGTACTCGGGAGAAACTGCGCTACACATTTTTTGTCTTTTTTTGCCTCTTATCCCTTTAAGAAAATGAAAAATTGAAGGCTAGAACAACGTTTTAGTGTAAAAAATAAATTTTTCTTTTTTCACGCCATATTGTTCAGAAAATCTGTGAAGCACCTGTGGGGTCCAGATGCTCACCGCACCCCTTGTTACATTCCTTGAGGGGTGTAGTTTTCTAAATGGTGTCCCTTTAGGGGTGTTTTTTAGGTTTTGGCACCCCAGAGCCTCTGCCAACCTGAAGTGGTACAGTCAAAAATGACCAAATATAACGGAGGCGTTGAAATTCACTAGGCGCTCCCTTATATCTGAGGCTTGTGGTTGCGTCAAATAGCGCAATACGGCCACATATGGGGTATTTCTATAAACTGCAGAAACGGGGCAATAATTATTGGGGTGCATTTCTCTGGTAATAGGTTTATAATTATGAAAAATATTGGATTACAATAAAATCTCTGCACAGAAAATTAAAATTTTCAAATTCCTTACACACTTAGCTTTTATTTCTGTGACTCCCCTAAAGGGTTAAAACACTTTCTGGATATGCTTTTGCAGAGTTTGGGGGGTGCAGTTTCTGAAATGGGGTGCTTTGTGGGGCTTTCTAACATACAGGCTCCTCAAATACACTTTAAACCTGAACAGGTCCCTAAAAATATCTGATTTTGAAATTTTACTGAAAATTTGGAAATTTGCTGCTAATGTTTTAAGCTTCCTATCGTCTAAAAAAAATGAAAGATAGTTTAATAAATGCCGCCAACATAAAGTAGACATGTTGCTAATGCTATTTAATATATAATTTATGTGGTATAACCACTTTCTGTATACGCAAAGAAGTTTCAAAGTTGGAAAAATGAATTTTTTCACATTTTTTCACATTATTTGGGTTTTTTTCATAAAGATTTGTTATGAGTATCGACTCCAATTTACCAGAAATGTAAAGTACAATATGTCACGAGAAAACAATCTCAGAATCAGCCGGATAGGTAAAAGCATCCCGAAGTTATTAATGACTAAAGTGACACTGGTCATATTCATAAAATTTGTCTCTGTCATTAAGGCCATTTCAGGCTCTGTCCTTAAGGGGTTAAATATCAAAATCGGCCACCTATTTTTGAACATAGCCTAAGAAGTTTTGATGGAAGAATTGAACATTGTCACTGAAAGGGGTACTTTGGCACTTAAAATTTCTTGATATTGGACTTCCCTCATGATGCCCTGATTTGTGCAAATTTGCTGAAAAAAAGCATATATTTTTTGCAAATCAAGACAGAACAGTAGTTGGAAGACAATTTACCACTGAAAGTATAAGTCTTTTTGGCTGGCCATGGGCCCCCCAGGGAGATCAGGGCCTGGGCTACCGCCTGAAATGGACCTATAACAATCCGCTACTGATTGTGTATAGCTGAGTGTAGGTGCAGGCACATTATAGCAGGAGATGAGAGGATGGGAAACACAAGGGCTGACAGAAACTGCAGGAAGGAATAAGCAGGGTATAGGGTGAGCACAGTATAGCAGCACTCTCTGGGGAGAGGGAGCTTACAGCTATGAAGAAATTTCCTCCACAGTCCTGTCCCCTGATGCAAGCCCCAGCCTGAAGTGGATTTGCTATGATTTTAAAGGTGAGAAAGACTTCCTGGGTCAAAGTACAGTGCTGTAGACCCTGCTATGCAGACCATGCCTCTCCTCCACTCGCCGTCCCACCCAGTACAGGGAGCTCTTAAACCAAAGCAATGCTCCAAGTTAAAATTTTGAAAAACTGTGAGCTCTTCTTGCAAAACGCTTGCAATCCAAGTTACTCTTAAGCCAAGGTACCACTGTATATATATAGTTAGCGATGTCCATGCAGCCCTTGCCTTAAGTGTATAAAGTAATAAACTTTATATGTAACTTTCCACACTTCCTGGTGTTCATCTAGCTGCTGCCCGATCCTGCAGCCACTGCTGGAACTTCTGAACACTGAAAAGTGCCGCTGCCAATGATTGACTGAGCAGCCTGTCACTAAAGAGACCAGCTAGGAAGGGCAGAAGCTAGAAGAGCACTGGGGAGCATGGACAGGTATGTATAAAGTTTATTGTCTTTATTGCATAGAGCAACAATCTGCCAAATCGGTCTGATTGAACCTTTACCTTTCAATGATTTCCCAGTGTCCCACTGTGGTGTCTATGGGTTCCCTGCTGACTGCAGCCATCACTACTTCCGAGACAACTCATCTTAGCAGTGACATCCCGCTCGGCCAATCACTGGCTGCAGCACTGACTCATCTCAGTATCTGATTGGCTGAGTGCGCTGTCACTTCCAAGACGTTTTGTTAGTGTTTGCAATTAGTAAAGGCTCTAGTATTTTTCTATTCCACCCCCCACCCCCACCCCGCTCGTTGGTGGAGATTGACAAGATTGACATTTAATTCTTTGAAAAAAAAATTTACCTTATCTGTAATGTAATTTTTTATGTCACATTGTTTTTTGTTGATAGTTTCCCTATCCATGGTCTGAGTCTGGGTTATAAATTGTCTTTCTAGTTTTACAAAGTGAGGATTATTGAGTGAGTGGTTCAATATTAAATCTATATTGTTCAAAATCATACATAGAGGTTTAGCATATCGAGTCATGCATTAGTTAGTCGCATTAAAACTTAAAGGGGAATTATACTAAAGAGCTAAAAAAATGAAATGCTCTTAAATCTAGCTGGTCTTACTCACCAAGTCCTCCTGAGTATTTTGAGCCATCTTCCTTCTTCATGCCTGAGGAAGGCTCTATCTTATTTGTGAGCCGAAACGCGTTGCGTCTGTTAATAAATACCGCTTTTTATGATATTATACTTCTTGGAGATTCTCCTTGGTGGTGTATGATATGCAGTTGGTTGCTGCTGGGAATTCGCTCTACTGCTACTGTCTTCACCTCCCGGTTTATCCGTGAGGCACCTGTAGTCAGCTGCGGTGTTATATTGAGCTACTAATAGTGTTGTGCCTACATATCCACAACCTGTACAGGTGAGCATACACTCTGTTCACCTCTTCTGCAGGTGCCCCGCTTCTGCCTTTTAATGAATACATTTGGAGGGGACCGAGCAGGTAGGGAGAGAGGTGCCTGTGCATTTACCTCCCCCTCCTTGCTTGGTGCTGGGCACATATACACAGTACTACTACTCCCATCATCTGCTGATAGTATGAGCAGATAATGGGGGAGTAGTACCTGTGCTATCCCCATCACATCGCCGCCGCCGCCGCCCGCGCCGCTCCTCACACAAGGGGTCGCTTCATCATGCCCCCTCCTCCTGGCTTCAAATGTGTAACTATCCCGCCACCGGCCGCCGCTTCTCACACTATCCTGCCGCTCCTCACACTATCCCGCCGCTGACTCCCCACCGCCGGCCGCCGCTCTCTGCTCCTACATACCGGCTCCTGGTCCGCACTGCATACCGGCCGCGTCAGCCCTCCCCCACCCCGCAGGGAGGCGGGGGACATCAGGAAGCACTTGGAGCGCCATGCTTCCTGCGGGGTAGGGGAGGGCTGACGCGGCCGGCAAGCAGTGCACCCAGGAGCCGGTATGTAGGAGCATAGAGTGGCAGCCGGCGGTGGGGAGTCAGTGGCAGGATAGTGTGAGGAGCGGCGGCTGGCGGCGGGATAGTTACACGTTTGAAGCCAGGAGGAGGGGCCATGAGGAAGCGACCCCTTGTGTGAGGAGCAGCGCGGGCGGCGGCGGCGATGTGATGGGGATAGCACAGGTACTACTCCCCCATAATCTGCTCATACTATGATGGAAGGAGGGACACTTGCTCCCCAAAGTATTCCATAAATGTATTCAATCAAAACGTACTGTACATAACATTTTTACATACACATCCATTGATTCAATAGAGTGTCCAGCAGGGGCGCACTATATATAGAAGTCAAGGTACTCATTGACTTCTATATATAGTGCGCCCCCTGCTGGACACTCCATAGGAATTACACCCTTCGTCGTGACGTCACGGTTTCTGAGAGAATTCTAACACTCCATGATCTAATAAATTAAGGGAAATAGCAGTATATGTGCATTTCCCAAAATTAATGTACATTAGAAATTTGCCTAACATTCCATAAGTAATAAAAAAATACTTTTGGCCGGACTTCTTCTTTAAATGGAGACTGAGTTTTGCAAGCACAGAAGATATCTTAATTATCATTCTCATGAGAGACTTTCAAGGAACATTATGTGATTTATATTATGTAAGTTCTAAGAAATTGCTAAATCAACAGTACCTTGTCATAAAAAAGAAATCTAAGTAAAACTTGATGTGTCTACTTTTTAATTCCTTTTTAATTTCTTTTTTATTTCTTTTATGTAATTCATAAATTTTTTTGCAAAAAAAAAAAGATGAAAAAAAAGAACAAAAAACATGCATTTGTGTGCATCCGCTTTCATCCGTCTTTCCATTGACTTGGATGGATCAAAACGGATCTTTTTTTTTTTTTTAACGGACACAAAAATTAGGTTGACTATGTTTTTTGTGTACGTTAAAAAAACAAATAGACTGATTTACTATTTATTCAAAAGAATATAATTGTGCAACTACATAGAAAGGCTATGTTCACACAACGTCAAAAATAGAGAAAAGGCGGCCGCTTTTGCTATTTAAAACAACGTCCGTTTTTGCTGCAATTTAACTGGCAGTGGCAATTGAAGTCAATGGGAAGACGGATGTCCAATGCAGACAATGTATTGAATAACGGACGTTTTTACTGCGGACGTCAAAATAATGAACATGATCATTATTTTCGGACGTCTTTTGCAAACAGCAGACATTTTTTATTAGTTGTTCACACACAGTTTTTCTTTTGTCACTTGTTTTTCCCTGTTTTTACTATTAAATTGAAAGGACTTTTCAATTAAGCCGCACCCAAAGGGCAATTAGTAACCCCAAACTAGAATAATGTACTAACAGGCTGCTGCTAAATGACGTCTATTATTTTAGACTCAAAATGACAGATGTAATTTTCAACGGAGCTGAAAAAACGTTGTGTGAACATAGCCAAACATAGAAGATTGTCGTCAGAAAAAGCCGCCTGGTCCATCTAGTCAGCCCTTTTAGTATTTCCTCTCTTATTACATTGGAATAGATACATGTTTATCCCTGGCAGGTTTACATGCTGTTATTGTAGATTTACCAACCACATCTGCTGGGAATTTATTTCAAGAATCTACTACTCTTTCAGTGAAGTAATATTTGCTCATGTTGTTTCTGATCTTTCCCCCTACTACTTCCTGACCAGATATAAATTTACTTATGTTTAAGTTGTAGAAACATTGAGCACAATTAACAAAGATTTTTGCACATAATAGATATATTTTATTCATAAAAAAGAAAAATGTAGTGCACATAGAAAAATATCTGAATTAATAGACTGCATATAAAAATCCCCTATACAGTAAACCCTGGATTAGGTGCATAATTTGTTCCGGGAACGGGCTTGTAATCTGAATCACTTGTACATCAATCAAAGCAAATTTTGAAAAAATTGAAAGACAGACGATTTGTTCCAGGTAAGGTGTTAGGTGTAGGTAAGGTGTTCTGTATCAATAAAGAAGACTGTATCAGTGAAGAAGGGGTTAATCAGTTAACTCCGTCTCCGCACACTGCTCCCCAGATGGCTGCAAACTTGCTGGTACTAGTGCCGGCTGCCTGAAACAGCTATCAGTGAAGGGGTTAATTTAGGGGTCTTACAGTCCCATAGTTTTTAGTTTATATGGATTTATTGATATGCATCTTCTCAATTTGTGACGACAGAAGACAGTCCCTGGCTGCAGGTGACATGATGATCTCACCTAGGGCACCATCAGGGCAGTATTGGAAGTGATGGTGTAAGGGGCCCGGCCTATGGAGGGGCCTCTCACACACTTGTTTGTTTAAAGCCTGGTTTACAGAGTGCAGAGAGAGGGAACGGCTCCCCCTGATGCAAGGGGCCCCTTCTACCTAATTAAAAAGATGAGGCCCTCCCCCCAGCACTCTGTGGACCGGTTTGCAGACCCTCCCCCCCCATGGACCGCCTCCCTCCTCACCAGCTCCAAGGCTCCGCACAGACACAGGTGTCTTCCGGCCTGTGTGCCCTCTCCACACTCTCTCGGGTTACAGGAAGATGCAGAGATGTGGTACTTAAAGCGAATGTACCTGATGTTACATACGCTTTAAAGAGAACCAATCACGGGTGAAAATGAATTATTTTTTTTTATTCCCTAATTAGATGTAAATCCTAATTTTAACAATATTTGTAAATATAATTAATTAATTTTAAAGCTGCGTTTTTTAAATATTCCTGTTTTACTTTCCTGCCTTGCGCCGGCTCTTTTCAAA
Organism: Dendropsophus ebraccatus; assembly: GCF_027789765.1. Lineage (NCBI taxonomy): Eukaryota > Metazoa > Chordata > Amphibia > Anura > Hylidae > Dendropsophus > Dendropsophus ebraccatus. The sequence goes on from NC_091458.1 coordinate 146,163,825, forward strand.
AGAGCCGGCGCAAGACAGGAAACTCCCGTCATGCAGAGCGGCAGCAAGGCCGGGGGCCCCGCCATCTTGATGACGTCACTTGCATTCCACCGCTGGAAAGCAAGTTACGTCTTCAAGATGGAGTCCCCCCCCCCCCTACTTTACTTACTCTGTTCTGTGCAGCAGGGCCGGCGCCGCCATCTTGATGACGTAACTTGCGTTCCAGCTGCACCGGCACGAAGTAGTAGGTAAGGCATAAGATACAGACTGCAGAGGCAGTCTGTATCTTCATAAATAGACTTCATGAAGATACAGACTGCATTTACAGTCTGTATCTTCTACTTTACCTAATCCTGTTTCTGTGCAAGCATAGCCGGCGCCACCATCTTGATGACGCAACTTGCGTTCCAACGGTGGAACGCAAATGACGTCATCAAGATGGCGCGCCCGGCCTTGCTTACACAGAAACGAAAGAGTAGGTAAGGCATAAGATACAGACTGCAAAGGCAGTCTGTATCTTCATAGATAGACTTAGGGAAAGATATACTTTAATATTAGGGACAGTGAAATTTAGATGATAGGTTCTCTTTAAGGCTGAAAACACGGCCTAATTGACTCGTCATTTCGGCACATAATATATTCCTAAAATAGCCAAACATATGTTCGGAGTTTAAGTTTGTTTTTTATTATTGCTTATGGTAAGGTGGGGGCCCAGACAAGTTGGCAGTATGGGGCCCTGGAATTTCTAATGGCGGCCCTGATCTCACAGATATCAGAAATGTACAAAATGATTGGCCGTTGTCATGTTTCATAACAATATGTCATTGCTGCAGTGTGGCATACTGAGAGCAGTGGGGGCCATGGAAGTGACATGGATTTTAAAATTTCATTGTCACTATAGCCAATGCTAAGAGAAACTATTACAGGAGTAGCAGTCCAGGAATTCCCCGTAAGAAAGTTCAAACCTGCTTGCAGAGGTCCAGGGTAACTCATAACTCCTTAGACTCTACTGCTGCTATATCCCAGTGGGAAGATTAAAAAAAAAGAAAATAAGAAATAAGTGGACACTGCAGGAGCAGACCCAGGAAGGTAAGTATGATTACTTCCCCATCTAAAGTCTGGCACCCAGGGGGTTAAGTGGCGATACTATGCATCCCCTCAACTTAACCCCCTGGGGGCCAAACTGTGCTTCATCTGCTGTGCTGAGCATATTGTGCCCACCCCAGAAAGCCACTTAACCCATTCCCTGCTGGAGTGGGTGCAGTGCTCTCAGCACAAGAGATGAAACATTGTCTGCCCCCCCCCCAGGGGGTGAAGTGAGGGTGCACTTAAATTTCTGGGGGTCATAGTGTTTTCTGTTGGGAGTTGGGATTATACTTTACCTTTTACTGACAACTTCTGTCTTCAGCTCCTGCAGTGTCTTCCCAGCCAGACAGTGGCTACATCTATATACAAATTCTCCAAGCGTATTCCTTCACACAGTAACCTTGCACCTTCTGTGGCCCCATATAGGCAGTTAAGCCTAGTTTGTGCCTTCAAATAGCATTCCCCCTTTGTAACATTCCCAGAAAGAATAGTTACCCCCCTTTGTAACATCCCCATTTAACTTAGTCCCCCCAGTGGTAACATCACCATATATAATATGCACCTCCTTTGTAACATCCTCATAAAGATTCGCCATCCTTTTTGTAAGATCCCCATATAGACATCAGTAGACATATAGATGTCAGTGACATCAGCTGTCAGGGGTGGGTTGTAGCAGACATGCCTGCATGCACACAAAGGGGCAGGGCAACCATTAAGAACTCTAGGGGCGCACTGGGAGAACAGGGTGTGACCAAGGAATATAACGCCCTCTTTAAGTCGCTCCCCCTCTGGCGCTGTTGTTGTTGTGGTGGTGGTCGCCGTGGCGGGCTACACCATTTTTAATTAGGGACCCATCAGGTGTGGGCGTATGCACTTTGATGAAAATGTGACTAACTCCTGATGTTAGTAGTATATAGTGCTGAGAAGCAGAGTGATCAGTGATGAGTATATGGATGTGCTACCATGTCTGTTTTTTCTCTACAGAATTATTTATTGATCAGCCTGGGTCTGGAGAAGTCCGCTCCCCTGCTCTGTGTCTGTAAGAGATTTGGGCTCCATAGGCTTACATTAGGATCCCGACTCATGACGTGACACAGAGCCTGGAAAGGACCGAGCACAGACTTCTCCAGGCTCAATCTCCCGATCAGTATGGGTCTAAACACTCAGGCCTGGACTGATCAACACTTTTGACTCTCTGACATGTCTCTGTCAAATGTTTTTTGAAGCGACAGATACACTTTAACATCAGAAAAAAGACACACATACTTTACATACATAATATACACTTACTGTACATACATCATATACATATACAGATACACACTTGCACATTGCTTCCACAGCACTCACACACACACACACACACACACACACACACATACTGTACATACACACACTAACAAAAAGGCACTTACTTTTCATTAAAAAGCTCCTAAGGGTGCGTTTACACAGACAGATTTATCTGACAGATCTTTGAAGCCAAAACCAGGTACAGACTATAAAAAGGGATCAGATCATAAAGTAAAGACTGGGATCTATTCTATTTTTAAATCCATTCCTGGCTTTGGCTTCCAAAATCTGGCAGATAAATCTTTCTGTGTAAACGCACCTTTAGATCTTCCCATCACCTGCAGGTCCTCTGTCATTCTCCCCCTCACAGCCGGCACCATGCTCTCTTGACCCTTCCATTGCTCCTTTACACCAAAGAGCAGGAAGGATTCTTCTTTCTCCTTGCTAAGTAATACACTGTAGTGCCAGCAGCAATGACCCCTCTCTATGAGTCACCTGGCACGGGACCCTTACGGCACTCCCAGCAATACTGCTCTGATGGCGGCCCTGTCTGTACTATATGTGCTTGTGTATATGTTTTTTTGCTGAGTGTTGTAGTAAGGTCCACACACTCGAAGCTGCACTAATCTATAGGGGTATTCTTATTACCACCTATAATATTTGCATATACTGTATGTATATGTGGTGACTGCTCTGCAGCATCTGTGACCTGTCACTTGCTAGATGGTACTGTGTGACTCCACTACTGTGGTGGTTCTTTGGTGGGATATAGCTTAGCCAGGTGGTATGTTGTCGTGACTCCAGTGCTAGCTCAGCACATAGGTATGAGGGCACACCTGCTTTTAGTTTTTTTGTGGCTGCTATACGCTTCCCCAATGGGTCTACACTTCCTCTCCCCATGTGACAACTTCCTACAGGGTGTATGTAACAGCTCCTGTAAGTGGTGGAGAAGAGGGTGCAAGAAGAAAGAAGTATATAGATAGGTAGAAGAAACGAGAAGCTCTCATTGATGAGCAGATCACAAACAAAACAATAACCCTTATTTCACTTCAGCTGTGCAACAGTTACAAATATATAGACAGTGACCTCTTGTGGTAAAAGTCAAATATAAACTTTCATTACCACATTGTTCCTCATAGTACATGGCTTTTGCGAGGGGTGTTCAAACTAGCAATACCCGTGGTGGGACACCACCAGACCTGGCTGTCATAAATTGTGATTGTGGTTCTTTGGATCTGCACATTCATGTCTCTATAGCTCTGGCTGAGACTAATCCCCTGACCTGTGCATTGCCGAAGAGACTCACAGCTCTAATGATGTCACCTGTGTGTGCAGTGTGCTGGAGATTCTCCCATTCATTTCTATGGGGTGGTCTTCCCCATCCACCTCCTTTCCTGTACATCTGGCAAGGACAAGAATTTCCCGGTATCCCAATATATGTGCATGCCAAATTTAGGGTCAAGAGGCTCAGGTGCTCAGAAGTATATATATATATATATATATATATATATCTATATATATATATATATATATATATATATATATATATATAGATATAGATATATAGATATATATATATATATATATATATATAGAGAGAGAGATTTTTTTTTATAACTCTGCGCTTTGCTATAGGAATTCATAGAAAAGACAAAGGAAAGGAAAACAAAACATTCAAAATTGTGTATAGGGAAGCATTTATTGAACATTATAAAATAAAAGGCTTTATGGGATAGAACTTTTTATACAATAGGGGAATAACTTTGTCAAATGAGCCATTGAGAATGTTTATGATGGGAAAACGTAATTCTAGCTCTGTAGTGAGACTCTTTATAGCAAACCAGCTGATCTGTGTGTGGGTGTTGTACAGTATTAGTGTGCGAAGAGGCATCAGCAAGTTTTAATTTTTACTTTGTTTCATTGGAATTACAGTGGGCATATACAGCTTACAGCTGTTCGGTGATAGATACCAAGTGCACTATCAGCATTTGCAAGAGCCACGCATACATAAATCTTATTTGCTGTAGGTGCATTTGCAGCATAAGCTTCAAATCATATTTAAAGTACACCTACGCTCGGAGCACAAACGCCGTTTAACAACCGCCTTTACTGTCTCATCTGTAAACATGTATTTATAAGGTAAGAAAACTGCATAAAAAAACCACTCATTTAGTGGAAAGGTTCGCTTATCTGAAAATCAGCCTGATGTGATTTCAAGAAAACCTGGCCAATCTGATTGCGTAATTACACTCATTGTAAACGGCATTCCGAATTACCTTGTTACAGCTGTGCGCTCATGCATAGCTTGAAAGAGTAATTCCTCCTAAAAATGAAAATTTACCCTTTTCAATCTTCCAAGGCATTTTGAGAAATTCTGAATTTCTTTTGTATTTGTTTCTTTGGCTAAAACATATGAGATAATACGAGACATTACTTGATGTGTGAATAGACGTAACTATATTCAAAAGGTTCTGATTCTGGTTTGGTGTCTGGTTTTCTACAAAATCTTTGTAACTATGCATGATGGTTACAGATAGAAAAAAAAGGTTGAGAAATTGAACCAAAAAAAAGGACTTCCTATAGCCCAAAAGAAGTGGACCCAATACTGAGCCCTGCGGTACCCTACTAGTGATTGTGAAACAATCTGAGTATGTTCCATCAATGACCACCCTATCACTCAGCCATTACATATATTTTCCCCTATTCCAAGCATCCTCATTTTATAGACCAACCTTTCACAGACACAGTATCAAATGCCTTAAAAAAGTCCAAATACAAAACTCTCACAACCTCCCCCAGGTCCAGTCTATAACTGACTTCCTCATAGACGCTGAACAGATTAGTCGGGCAGGATCAATCCCTTATAAACCCATTCTGGTGCAAATAATAAGGCTCAAATGCCTTACCCACTATAGATGTTAGACTTACAGGTCTATAGTTTCCAGGATCAATTTTGGGCCTCTTTTTAAATATTGGAACCATATTAGCTATGCACCAGAGTTGTGGAATAATGCCTGTCTTTATAGACTCCATAAATATTAGCAAAAAGGGACTGTGCAACACAGTGCTAAATTACTGCAAAACTCTGGGTTGGATGCCATCTGGACCTAGTGATTTGTATATTTTAATGTTTTTAAGGTGGCGCCATACTTCTTGTTGGGTTAGACAGGGGAGATTTATTTGTTATCTGTTATAGGATTTTCCTGTGTGAAGACAGTATTTAGTTGATTGGCCTTTTTCTTGTCTTCCTCCACCATTCCACCTAGATACATTTTTTTGTAGGGGCCAACATTTTCAATTGTAACTTTCTCATTATTTATGAAGGTGAAGAATACAGTATTTGGGGATTCTTTTTACTTTCTGAGGAAATCATTCTTTCTCTTACAATTTTGGCTTCTTTGTTTTTTAATCAAACTTATTCTTTTGCCTATAATTTCTCAATACTTTCCTACTACCTTGTTTTTTAAGTAGTCTGAATACCCATTTTTATTCTCATGTATTGCATCCCTAACGATTGTAGCTAACTACATTGGTTTTCTCCTGTGTCTACCACGTTTATACCCATAGGGGGAGATTTATCAAACATGGTGTAAAGTGAAACTGGCTCAGTTGCCCCTAACAACCTTTGATAAATCTCCCCCATAGAGTGTGTGTCGTTTACCAAACTCTATGTCACTGATTTCCCCTCTTATTTGGTGAAAACTAAGGTAAGTTAACATATATATACCACATGGGTGTCTCCACAAAGAGAAACTTACTCCATGTTTTAGTCACCAATTCAAGGCTTCTTCCACTTTTACCGGTATAACCATGCGTTACCATGTGAATGTCAATGAGATATGTTGACCACCACAGCATTTGGTGTGTAGACCGGAAGTCATTTTCTCTAATAATTCCTATGCGACTTACATTGAGTGTCTCATAGGAATATGTCTGTCCCCAGCGATCATATATTTATTAACCATCCAGTCAAACTATCATGTCAGGTTTGTTTCTGTGGCAAACAGGATATGGCTAGTAGAGATGAGCGAACCGGTTCGTCCGGTATAGGATCTGGTTTGGATTTTTCCAAAAGTCCGGTCGGATTCTGATTTTTGGAAGTCCGCTCCGAATTTATTTATTTTTCTTGCTTTTTAAAATGGCAGCCACCATTTTAGAAAGCAGGAATTGTTCTGGGTGGGAAAAGCACTTTCCCATGATGCCCAGAGCACATCCAATCAGCAGGGATGTTGCACTAGCCCACCCCCTGTGTGATGTCGGTATTGCTTTAAGAGGAGCGGTCACATGACCGCATGAGGCAGTCTGCACAGAGAGAGAAAGGAGACTGTTAGCGGTGCACAGAGCTCGTCAGTGACAAAACACTGCTGGTGCTGCTGTACTGAGAAGATATTGTACAAAAGCAAAGACAAAAAGATTATTAGGAAAGCGGAGAGGAGAAACATATAGTGATTGAGAGAGAAAAATAGAGAGGGCGAAAGATAGATAGGTAGATAGAGTAGGCATAGGAGAGCAAAGGGTGCACAGAACAAAAACGTGCTATACAGATATCCAAGTACTATACTGTCCCCCTTGCGAGAGTGTATATGACATTGGTGTTTTCCTGAGGCACAAATATATACCTCGTGCATGTATGTAGAATAAAACTCTAAAAAAGTGCTATACAGATATCCAAGTACTATAGTTGGACCCTTGCGAGAGTGTATATGACAGGTGTTTTCCTGAGACACAAATATATACCTTGTGCATGTATGTAAAATAAAACTCTAAAAAAAAGTGCTATACAGATATACAAGTACTATAGTACTATACAGGACCCTTTTTCCTGCATAGACCCTGTAATGGTGAGTTTCCTGCATAGAACCTGTAATGGTGAGTTTCCTGCATAGACCCTGTAATGGTGAATTTTCTGCATAGACCCTGTAATGGTGAATATTGAAGTCTAAAAAAAAATTGACTTTGAGATATTGAAAAGATAACAATGTTACTGACATGTAGAGCCCTAAATTCAACCAAATACACTACCCCGTATCATATAGATCAGGGGTCTCAAACTCAATTTACCCGGGGGCCGCTGGAGGTAGAGTCTGGGTGAGGCTGGGCCGCATCAGGTTTTCCACAAGAAAAGCTCTTACAAAAACATTCCAATGTCATCAAATGTTTTTATCTTTTCATGTGTTAAAACCACATATAGTTGCTGACTAGAGAAATGTAATTATTATTATTCAAATTCAAATGTTTGTATTGACAGTTCCTTAACATTTAACTTTCTGAACATGAATGGAACACACACACACTGCCTGACCCCCACCACACATACACAGCCTGACCCCCCCAACACACACACACACTGCCTGACCCCCACCACACACACACACACACACTGCCTGACCCCCACCACACACACACATACACTGCCTGACCCCCAACACACACACACTGCCTGACCCCCAACACACACACAGCCTGACCCCCCAACACACACACACTGCCTGACCCCCACCACACACACACATACACTGCCTGACCCCCACCACACACACACATACACTGCCTGACCCCCACCACACACACACACACTGCCTGACCCCCACCACACACACACATACACTGCCTGACCCCCACCACACACAGCCTGACCCCCACCACAAACACACACTGCCTGACCCCCACCACACACACACACACTGCCTGACCCCCACCACACACACATACACTGCCTGAACCCCAGCACACACACACTGCCTGACCCCCCACCCCACCACCCACACACACTGCCTGACCCCCACCACACACACACACACACACACTGCCTGACCCCCACCACACACACATGCTGCCTGACCCCCACCCCACACACACACACACACACTGCCTGACCCCCACCCCCCCACACACACTGCCTGACCCCCACCCCACATACACACTGCCTGACCCCCACCCCACACACACTGCCTGACCGCTACCACACACACACACTGCCTGACCCCCACCACACACACTACCTGACCCCCACCCCACACACACACTGCCTGACCCCCACCACACACACTGCCTGACCCCCACCACACACACTACCTGACCCCCACCCCACACACACACTGCCTGACCCCCACCCCACACACACTGCCTTACCCCCACCCCACACACACACTGCCTGACCCCCACACACACACTGCCTTACCCCCACCCCACACACACTGCCTTACCCCCACCCCACACACACTGCCTGACCCCCCCCCAACACACACACACACACTGCCTGACCCTCACCACACACACACATACACTGCCTGACCCCCACCACACACACACACACTGACTGACCCCCACCACACACACACACACTGCCTGACCCCCACCACACACACACTGCCTGACCCCACCACACACATACACACACACACTGCCTGACCCCCACCACACACACTGCCTGACCCCCACCACACACACACATACTGCCTGACCCCCACCACACACACACACACTGCCTGACCCCCCACACACACTGCCTTACCCCCACCCCACACACACACACACACTGCCTGACCCCCACCAAACACACACTGCCTGACCCCCACCAAACACACACTGCCTGACCCCCCCCACACACACACACACTGCCTGACCCTCACCACACACACACACACACACTGCCTGACCCCACCACACACACACACACTGCCTGACCCCCACACACACTGCCTGACCCCCACCCCACACACACACTGCCTGACCCCCACCCCACACACACACTGCCTGACCCCTACCACACACACACACTGCCTGACCCCCACCACACACACTACCTGACCCCCACCCCACCCACACACACACTACCTGACCCCCACCCCACCCACACACACACTGCCTGACCCCCACCACACACACTGCCTGACCCCACCACACACACTGCCTGACCCCTACCACACACACTACCTGACCCACACACACACACTGCCTTACCCCCACCCCACACACACACTGCCTGACCCCCACCACACACACACACATCTTTTGCATTTAAGGGGTACTCCAGGCTGGGGGCCCCCATCCCGGAGTACCCCTCCAAGGAACCAGCAGGCCAAGTGTCTATTGCCCTCCCCCTGTGGCCTCCCCCATGTCTCCCCACCGGCCTCCTCCTTCTCCCCACCGGCCTCCTCCTTCTCCCCACCGGCATCCTCCTTCTCCCCTCCGGCATCCCCCTTCTCCCCTTCGGCATCCTACCTCTCCCCACTGGCCTCCTTCTTCTCCCCACCGGCCTCCACATCCCGGGCGCCGCGGCCCCCTCACCTCGGGTAGCAGCGGCAGTCTCACACACCGCCCACCCGACGTAGCGCCCGGACGTCCTTGTCCAATTAAATCTGCGCAGGGAGGGAGCGTGGAGCCGCTGCGGCTGGCCGTGCTGCACGCATCCAATCAACGTGTACGCAACGGCCGGCCGCAGCGGCTCCACGCTCCCACCCTGCGCTGATTTGATTGGACAAGGACGTCCGGGGGCTATGTCGGGTGGGCGGTGTGTAACGCAGAGGGGCACCTGCGGCGACCTGCGAGCCAGATGCGGCCATCAAAAGAGCCACATCTGGCTCGCAAGATGCCGGGGAAAAAAAGATTTGGGGCGGCAGGCATTTAATCCGGGGCTGGGCCGCACTTACAGTAAAATTACCATTGAGGTGGGGGCCGCAAACTACTGTCCCGAGGGCCGCAGTTGGCCTGCGGGCCGCAAGTTTGAGACCCCTGATATAGATGCTTTAAACTATGAAATCCGAAGAAATCCAAAATTCGGTCGAACCAAACTTTAAAAAAAAATCCTGAAGTCCGGTCGGAACAAACTTTTTAAAAGTTCGCTCGTCTCTAATGGCTAGGTTCAGAATACAAGTCTTTCGGCCATCATTCATTCGATCAGGATCATTACAGATGGCCGTCATTAGCATATACTTGATGCGTTTTTGATGGCCGTAGGCAATGATGACCAGAAAATCCCATAGTGTAAACGTATTTTTTTTCCTAAACATTCTTTTGCTTAGCTATGATGCTTAGTTTAGTTTGGTATAATAAAAGTTATTATGAGTTATTTTAGGCAAAGCCGTGTGCACTGAGCCTGTTTGGTGTTATTGACAACTAGACCATGGGTAGTCTTGGCTCTCCAGCTGTTGTAAAACTACAACTCCCATCATGCCTTGCCAGCCAAAGCTAAACCCCTGCTCTAGACAATATATGCCCCAACTTTGTGTACTCTCCAATGGCTGAAATGCGCCTAGTGGAAGATACTTGGGTATGGCTGGGTGAGATATTTTGCAGTGAGATATATTTGGTGTGAGTTTGGTAATATGCCATGCATTTGAACATGCCATCACCCCCCCCCCCCCCATAGAGATTCCTTATGAAACCATTGGATGCATACAGACCTATGCGACCACAACCGGGTGCTATTATTAAAGGGGTGCTCCGGTGCGGCCTTATTTTTCATATCTGGCCAGGGAGGGGGTGGTTATCGGTGGCGAATGGTCACTTACCTCACCGGTTCCAGCGCCGGGTCCCGGATCGCGGCGCCCCGTACCCCCATCCCACGGCCGCTTCCGGGTCTGAGCTGTCGCACAAGACGTGACGTCTCAGCGGGACTCCGCTACGGCCGCCAAATGGCTACGGCAGCTCAGACCCGGAGGTGCGGTAGCTCAGACCCGGAAGTGGTCGCAGGACGGGGGTACAGGGCGCTGCGATCTGGGACCCAGCGCTGAAACCCCCTCCCCGGCCAGATCTAAAAAATACGGCCGCGCTGGAGTACCCCTTTAAATGACAAACAACACAGATCTGCAAAACAGCAGTAAGCCTAAGCTTTTGACATGCAGCTTTATTTTCGGACGGTACAAGATTCCATCGCTTGGTTTCACACACATTCCGCCGCCCCTTCCACAGATTATTACCATCTGTACATTTTGTTATCGATGGAACATCTTGTAGTTTCTACAATTACAGCAATTTACATAATATAATTCTTATTATTTATTAATGGTTTAAAAAAAAAAAATCTTAACCAGCCACGTAAGGTGTGATTTGCAGATCGAGCCATTTAGCGTTCCGTCTAGTAGTAAAACCCGCAACGGAACTGGCAGAATTATTGCTCATGTTTAATCATGACGAATATAAATAAGAAGCAATTAATCAACAACTGAGATCAGAGCAGATGCTGGAATTGCTAATATGCTAATCACAGGAGATGTGTTGACAAAACTCCTTTTTAACAGCTGTTGAATGATCCGTGTGAAGAGTTCATTTATCTTTCGAGAGGCTAATGCCTGTGCGGAGTACCTCCTTTGCTTTCATGACACTTGTGTTCTATAAGGAAATCAATCATATCTGATTCCATTATAGTTTCATCCTTTCTGTAGATTTATCTACCCACTTTAGCTCACACAGTTCTTTCATAGTTGGATTAAGAATCTCACAATCTCCCAATTGTAAAGAATATTGTTTTCTGCTTCTGCCTATGTGAACCCTTAAAGGGGTACTCCATCTGGGGAAAAAAAAACTTTCACATCAACTGGTGTCAGAAAGTGCCAGAGGTTTGTAATTTATTTTTATTAAAACATTTCCAAACTTCCAGTACTTATCAGCTGCTGTATGTCCTGCTGTGGTGTATTCTTTTTTGTGGTGCAGCCCCCAGACCGTAAACCCCCCCCCCCCCCCCTCCCCAAAGACCTCCAAACCAATCCTGTGTGGAGCAGGGTTAACACTGCCATACCGCAGTCCCCGGGGAGACACCGCATCACAGGAGGTGATGCTCCTCCTGTTTGTGCGGCTCGGGCACCTGGGAGGGTTATGTGCCGTGGACAGGGCTGCTGGCACTTGTGATCTCTAGTTATTCTTACAATGTATATTCTCCATATACTGTGCCCCCTGCTGGACACTACATATGAATTACACCTGGTTTGTGACGCCACGGTTTTTAGAGAAATTGAAACCTGCCTGATCTACTAAATTGAGGGAAATAGTACTTTATGTGCATTTCCCATAATTAGTGTATATTAGGAATTTGTCTAACTTTCCTTATGTAATAACATATTAAATACATTTTGCCTGGAGTTGTCCTTTAATAAGTTACAAATTATCATGAATTTTTACACTGCTCAAAAATAAATAAAGGGAACACTCAAATAACACATCCTAGATCTGAATGAATGAAATATTCTCATTGAAAACTTTGTTCTGTACAAAGCTGAATGTGCTGACAACAAAATCACACAAACATCATCAATGGAAATCACATATATTAACCAATGGAGGCCTGGATTTGGAGTCACACACAAAATAATTAAAGGGGTTATCCAGCGCTACAAAACCATGGCCACTTTTCCTCCTACTGTTGTCTCCAGTTCAGATGCAGTTTGCAATTAAGCTCCATTTACTTCAATGGAAAGGAGTTTCAAAACCCCACCCAAACTTGAGACAACAGTAGGGGGAAAGTGGCCATGTTTTTGTAGCAGTGGATAACCCCTTTAAAGTGGAAAAACACACTCCAGACTGATCCAACTTTCATGTTATGTCCTTAAAACAAATCAAAATGAGGCTCAGTATTGTGTGTGGCTATGAGCACAACCCCCATCTGTGGACTTCTGACCCTCATACTATCCTCATGGAGTTGGTTTCTAACCATTTGTGCACATTTGTGCTCTGGCAGTGCTCCTCCTGTTCCTCCCTGCACAAAAGTGGAGGTAGCGATCCTGCTGCTGGGTTGTTGCCCTCCTACTGCCTCCTTCACGTTTCCTGGTGTACTGGCCTGTCTCCTGGTAGCGCCTTGAGCCTCTGGACACTACACTGAAAGACACATCAAACCTTCTTGCCACAGCTCGCATTGATGTGCCATCCTGGATCAGCTGCACTACCTGAGCCACTTGTGTGTGTTGTAGAGGCCGTCTCATACTACCACAAGTGTGAAAGCACCACTAACATTCAAAAGTGATCAAAACATCAGCCAGAAGGCATAGGTACTGAGAAGTGGTCTGTGGTTCCGTGTAAACGCACCATAAGTGTTCCCTTTATTTGTTTGAGCAGTGTACCAATCTTCGCAGCTCCTCCTGCTTTATATCATCTTGCTTGATTGTTGGACTACATTTTGCCTCTAAAATCTTGATCCTACCTCTAAGAGGTTAAATAGTAAAAATGGTTGAACATTGGATCCTTTTCCAATTAACCCCTTAGCGACCCATGACGTATCTAATACGTCATGGCGCCGCGGGGGGTGTTCAGAGCGGGGTCCCGCCGGGACCCCGCTCTGAACGGCGCTGATCCCGGCTGACACGTGCAGCCGGGCAATGCCTCTGTTAGCCGGCGCGGGACCCGCGCCGGCTAATTAAGCACTTCAATGCAGCTGTCAAACCTGACAGCTGCATTGAAGGGCTTCAGACATCACATCCCTGGTGTCTAGTGGGTCGGATCTCCCCCCCCCGCGATGCGATCGCGGGGGGGGATCCGTTCTTCTGCCCGTGCCGGGCCTCAGCGTCGGAGTGACGCTGATCCCGGCTCGGCAGTAGATTGCTATGGCCTGCAGCAGGCCATAGCAATCTATGACCGATCTCATGGATCTTTGCTGTGTATATACACAGCATTGATCTCTATGAGAGATCATTGCTGTGTATATACAAGCCCCCCAGGGGGGCTTCTAGTCCATGTAAAAAAGTGTTTTTATTAATAAAAAATCCCCTCCCCTAATAAAAGTCCAAATCACCCCCCTTTTCCCATTTTATAAATATAAATTAATAAATAAATAAACATATTTAGTATCACCGCACACGTAATCGCCCGAACTATTAATTAATCACATTCCTGATCTCGCACGGTAAACGGCGTAAGGGCAAAAAAATCCCAAAGTGCAAAATTGCGCATTTTTGGTCGCATCAAATCCAGAAAAAATGTAATAAAAAGCGATCAAAAAGTCGTATATGCGCAATCAAGGTACCGATAGAAAGAACACATCATGGCGCAAAAACTGACACCTCACACAGCCCCATAGACCAAAGGATAAAAGCGCTATAAGCCTGGGAATGGAGCGATTTTAAGTGACATATATTTGTTAACAATGGTCTGAATTTTTTACAGGCCATCCGATACAATATAAGTTATACATGTTATATATCATAGTAATCGTAACGACTTGAGGAACATGCATAACAAGTCAGTTTTACCATAGGGCGAACGGCGTAAATGCAAAACTCCCCGAAATCAAAACAAATTCGTTTTTTTTTCAATTTGACAGCGCAAATGATTTTTTTCCGGTTTCACAACATATTTTATGGAAAAATTATGCCTGTAATTGCAAAGTACAATTGGTTTCGCAAAAAATAAGCGCTCATATACGTCTCTAGGTGAAAAAATGCAAGCGCTATGGACTTTTAAACATAAAATGGAAAAAGCAAAAGCGCAAAAACGAAAATTGGCTTGGACCTTAAGGGGTTAATTACTCTGTCGTGAGAGATAGAGGGAGTATACTAGCGGCGACTGTACACTGTTTCATCTCTTAGGCAGATCCATGTGCATCAAGCTGTACAGCACCATGAACAATCCATACTCCACATGATGCTGTGTTTCTCATTTCTTCTTCTCTAAAAGCAATGCTTCTAGGGAATAGAACTTCCAAAATGTGAAGGAACATTCCATAGTAGGTAATTGAAGTCTGTGTCTGATATGTCTTCATATAATTCGGTTGTTGCACAGACCTGTAATATGGCCATTAAATAACTTGCAAGTAGCCAATTCTGTACAATTCTGTACAATTCATATTGTGATGTGAGCTTCCAGTTCAAACATCATTGGATATCTCCTGCTCTTATATAACATGGACTGAAAAGAGCAATCCCACTAACAACCTATGAATACCAGGTTATAGTTAAAGGGGTTGTTCACCAAAAGATTTTTCTTTCAAATCAACTGGTGCCAGAAAATGCCAGAGATTTGTAATTTACTTCTATTAAAAAACAATCTCCAGTCATCCACTACTTATAAGCTGCTGTATGTCCTTATATTCTTTCCAGTCTGACACAGTGCTCTCTGCTGCCACCTCTGCCCATGTCAGGAACTGTCCAGAGCAGTAGCAAATCCCTTTAGAAAACCTCTCCTCTCCAGACTGGAAAGAATACCACTTCCTGCAGGACATACAGCAGCTGATAAGTACTGGAAGACTTCAGAGTTTTTAATAGAAGTAAAATACAAATCTCTGGCACTTTCTGGCACCAGTTGATTTGGAAGAAAAAAAAAATTGGTGAACAACCCCTTTAAGTTTGTTGCCCAAAATGGAAGGCAAGCTAGAAAGAATATTTCACATTTACATAACATTCTTTGTATCTTGTGCATCTTGCTTTCATTATGAAAAGTCTGTACAGTAGTTCAATGAAAGCTTGTAATTTCACCTCTATAAATCCTCACTTAAGTGAAGGTAACCCTTACACATTTTCTGAACAACCTGTTTTTATGATACAAGATTCATTCTTCCACTCCTATTTTTGGAACATCTGCCATATGTTACATGTTAATTAATCATTGGATGGCCTCCTGGGATTTGGTCTATCTTGTGGTGGCATCTATGTTTAAAGATATAGAATATATTTTTTTATTGCACTGCGTGTGCTTTTAAAAGCTGAATGGGTTGGCAATTGATTTAAAGGGAACCTGTCACCATTAAAATACTACCAAAGCTATCGGCAACATGTTATAGAGCAGAAGGAGCTGAGAAGTTTGATATATATATATATATATATATATATATATATATATATATATATATTTTTTTTTTTTATGGGAAAATTCTGTATAACTTGTAATTTATTGATTGAAATCTCGGATGTTTCCAGGCTAAAGAGTCCGGTCCATTGAGTGACACCGCCCACTGGACTCCTTAACTTCAGGGACTTCATTTAAAATTTCACAAGTTATGCTGAATCTTTTCTCACAAAGATATATATCAATCTGCTCAGTTCTTTCTGCTCTTTAACATGATGGAGATAGATAAGATAGCATTGTCTTGGTGACAGGTTCTTTTTAAATTAAAAAAAAAAATTTTTTTGGCTTCTGGAGCTCTTATATATTATAATAAAATGTAAGCCGCTTAATGATGCATTCAGCTGTTATTTTTTCTTTCCTGCACACTATTCGGATTCATTTTGATTTGAGTTTTTTATTTCATTAGATCTTAGCTTAAAAGGTAAAGAGGAAGAGGAGCTACAAGCTGAAGTGTCACCGAGCTGTCTGCAGAAAACAGCATGTATTGTATTATTATACAAGTACGCTATAGAAGCCAAATGGTAGAATATTTTACTTAGTACTTTATTGATGGGCATATCTTTGTTGCATCCAAAAGTAAATTAAATGCAAAAAATACCTACATATCTGCATCTGTATTACAACTACCATTCCCGGCCTGACCACCAATGTAATGACCACCAAACTGACAGCACTGACAGGTCCTTAAAGAGAACCAATCATGGACTAATTTCAAAAATGTTTTATTCCCTAATTAAATGTAATTATTTATTTTATTAACATTTGCAAATACTTTTAATTGTTTTTTGCTGCGTATTTGATTTATTCACTAATTAATTCACTGTCTCGCGCCGACTCTTTTCAAAAGAGCCGGCGCGAGACAAGAAGCTCCCGGCATGCAGAGCGGCGGGAAGGGCTCCCATGAGCACCACAGATAACACTGTGATATCCCTCTGAGTACTGATAATGTAGTAGTCACCTGCAGTCCTATGTAACACCACAGATAACACAGTGGTATCTCTGAGTACAGATAACGTAGTAGCTGTCACCTGCAGTCCTATGTAACACGACAGATAATACAGTGATATCTCTGAGTACAGATAATGTAGATGTCACCTGCAGTCCTATGTAACAGCACAGATTACGCAGTGATATCTCTGATTACAGATAATGTAGTAGTCCCCTGCAGTCCTATGTAACACCAGAGATTACACAGTGATATCTCTGAGTACAGATAATGTAGTAGATGTCACCTGCAGTCCTATGTAACAGCACAGATAACATAGTGATATCTCTGAGTACAGATAATGTAGTAGTCACCTGCAGTCCTATGTAACACCACAGATAACACAGTGGTATCTCTGAGTACAGATAATGTAGTAGATGTCACCTGCAGTCCTATGTAACAGCACAGATAACACAGTGATATCTCTGAGTACAGATAATGTAGTAGTCACCTGCAGTCCTATGTAACAGCACAGATAACACAGTGATATCTCTGAGTAAAGATAATGTAGATGTCACCTGCAGTCTTATGTAACACCACAGATAACACAGTGATATCCCTCTGAGTACAGATAATGTAGATGTCACCTGCAGTCCTATGTCACAGCACAGATAACACAGTGATATCTCTGAGTACAGATAATGTAGATGTCACCTGCAGTCCTATGTAACACTACAGATAATACAGTGATATCTCTGAGTACAGATAATGTAGATGTCACCTGCAGTCCACTTCTTCTCTCCTCCGTGGTGTAAGTGGCTCCCGCAGGGTTGAGGCTCCTCCCCCCACCGGATCACAACATTGCTGTACTCTCTGATGTTACTTGACGGCTGTGCAGTGATGTCATCTGACCTGGGGGAGGGGCCTCAACGCTGAGGAGAGGTGGATTGCAGCACATGCTGGAGCTCAACGCGGTAAAGGTACGGCCATAGGACACAGCTTGGGTCGCCAACGCAGATGTCTGGAGGAGGGGGCGCTGGTACTTGCTGTCATCTGATTAGGTAAGAGGCCCAATCAGATGACAGCATGTGCCAGCGGGCGCAGCGGGACAGATTAGTGCAGTGCTTCCCAGCCTTTTCCACCTCGGGGCACCCCTACTAAATAATGTTCTACAAAATAAGAAAACTGTTATACAGGGACTCACAGGTGACGTCTTCTTTGATCTGAGGCGTCACTTTCCCTTTTCCTCTCCATCCGGCCCAGTCCTCCATGATGATTCCTTCCAGATATGTTTCATCTTTTCAGAATCTGCGAGACAAAAAATTTAGGCTCCGCACATTTCTAGCAACTTCCTTTCCTTTCTCCCTCCTGTCGGCTCCCAAAGTAACTTCGCTGTTTGATGTTATGTGCAGTAAAGCAACTAGGAATGTGGGATGCCCCCTGTATGTAGGATCCCCTGCTGTGCCCCCATAAGCTAATAATGCCCCCAGAGGTGCCCCCATGAGCTAATAATGCCCCCAGAGGTGCCCCATGAACTAATAATGCCCCCAGAGGTGCCCCCATGATCTAATGCCCCCAGAGGTGCCCCAATAAGCTAATAATGCCCCCAGAGGTGCCCCCATGAGCTAATAATGCCCCCAGAGGAGCCCCTAAAAAAACAAACATCCTACTCACCTAATCCGCGCTGTGCAGGCAGCAGCTCTCCTCCTCTTCTGGCTCTATCTTGCGAGCCGCAGGGACGGGACCTCCGGCAGGTGTGATGACGTCACATTATCACGCCTGCCGGAGAGGTCACGTCCCGGCGTCCCATAGGCTGCTGGTGTGAAGTGCCGGCAGCCTATGAGAGTGAATGCAGGAGCAGGACGCTGACAGGTCCTGCTCCTGCATTCTGCTCGCTTTAATGTTCCGCCCGCTCACTGTGCGGGCGGAACATCAAAACGATCTGTGCATCCCGAGAAGCTGCGCGCCCGCAGCTTTTCGGGATGCTTAAAGAGACAAGTGGCAAGGGGGGCCGTGCGGGACCCCCCCCCAGCGTAGGGGCCCAGTCGCCATGGCGACCGCTGCGACCCCTGTAGCTACGGCACTGCACCTGTGCAATGTTCAGCATGGAGAAAATGTTCCAGTGGCATTCCTAATTATGAAGAGGGTGGGGAGGAGGGACGGAGGGGTGGTGCAAAGTTAGGGCACAGATACTCCTGTAGGGCACGGGGTTGTAAGTTTAAAATTAGTTTTTTGGACAATAGCTGCATCACCTGTCGAACGGACCCCGGGACAGATCTTGGATTAAAAGCAGCTATGAGAAGGTACAAGTGGTTTGGGGGGAGGGGGGTCAGATTGTGGGTAAAGAGCCGCTTTTAAATACAATTTTCTGATAACATGATACCCCTTTAAACCCATGATTGATTGGGGTAAAACATCTTCAAAGTAAAATCAACTTAAAGTGTCACTGTTGTTATAGCTTTCAAAATAGATGTATTATAAAGCAAGTTTGCAATTTACATTCATAATTTTTTTGTTGTTATTATGCTGAAAAACAAAGCGGAACTTATCAGAAATCCAGGTACAGCCTCCCAATGGCAGATTCTCTGACTTGTGCTGGTTGAATAAAATAGACTAAATGTGCCTCTCAACCCGCTCTTTATCTACCGACCCCTTCTCCCATGGTGCATCTGGAAGGGGCTCCGCATCTCCTTGATCAGCCTCTTGTGAGGAGTCCGGGAGACCCAGAGACCCTGTCGGGGGCAGGGGGAGTGATAGGCGGGATAGATAAGGAGAGCTCATCCCGCTGCTCACACCGGGCAGCACAGGGAGGGGGGAGACTGCAGGGGCACCGGGCACAACAGGGAGGGAGGGAGATTGCACGGGCAACGAGCAAAACAGGGATGGAGGGAGATCGCAGGGGTAGTGGGTAGAACAGGGAGGGAGATCGCAGGGCACCTGGCAGAACAAGGAGGGAGGGAGGGGGATCTCAGGGCACCGGGCAGAACAGGGAGGGAGGGAGATTGCATGGGCAATGAGCAAAACAGGGATGGAGGGAGGGAGATTGCAGCGGTAGTGGGTAGAACAGGGAGAGAGATCGCAGAGCACCTGGCAGAACAAGGAGGAAGGGGGAACTCAGGGCACCGGGCAGAACAGGGAGGGAGGGAGATCGCAGGGCACCTGGCAGAACAAGGAGGGGGGGAGATCGCAGGGCACCTGGCAGAACAAGGAGGGGGGGAGATCGTAGGGGCACAGGGCAGAACAGGGAGGGAGATCGCAGGGCACCTGGCAGAACAGGGAGGGAGATTGCAGGGCACCGGGCAGAACAGGGAGGCAGGGAGATCGCACAGGCATCGGGCAGCACTGGGGGAGGATTCCACTACATATACTTTCTACAGAGACTTCTACATCCATACTTCTACATATACTTCTATATATACTGTGCCCCCAGCTGGACACTTTAGGCACATACACCCAGGTTGTGACTGTCAGGATGGTATCTTTTCGGAGCGTTATGCATCCCTCTGCTCGTGCTGTGCGGCCGAGAAGGCGCTGATATTCTCTTATTCTGTTCTGTGTTTTGATTTGCTGTGTCTGAACACTGGTTTATTTGCTCTCTTTGGGAGACACACCAGACTTCACCTGCTGAGTTCTGTCTGGCCATGTCAGGGTTAATCTGTGTTCTGGTTCTGCTGTGACTGACAGGTCATCCTGCCAGTGGATCTGTTTTGTTCTCAGCTGTCTGTGCTTGGAGATCAGCGGGATGGTCCAATTACGTTCTGGACCAGAGCCCTGGTCTCCTATATAACAACCTCAGCCTGTGCACTTATTGCTGGTTATTGACTTAGTCTCTGCCTGCTTGTGGATTCTGTTTCTTTGCATCTCCTGACTACTGCTTTGTATCTCTGACCTCCCTTGCTTGCTGCCTGCCCCTGATCATATTGCCTGTTTTCTGATTACGCCTTTGGATCCTGATTTTGTACTTTTGCTGCCCGACTGTTGTGACCCGGCTTGTGGACTATTCTTCATTGTGTTTGTCTGTCTGTTTTGTATTTGTGTTTCACCTAGCCAGTGCAGGGACTGCCGTCCAGTTGCTCGCCGCCATCTTAGGGCGGATAGTGGCAAGTAGGTAGAGGACAGTGGGCGGGGCTGAGCTTAGGGCTCACTGTCTTGTCTTGTCCTGCTGTCCGGTTCCTAACAGTGACGTCACATTTTTTTTTAGAGAAATTGAAGCCTGCCTGATCTGTTTAATTAAGGGAAATAGCACTATATCTGCATTTCCCATAATTAGTGTACATTAGGAATTTGTCTAACTTTCCTTACGTAATAACATATTAAAAAATACATTTTGCCTGGAGTTGTCCTTTTAATAGTTTTTTTTTTTTTTATCTATTTTTTAATCAATCCTTTCGAAATTAGCAATTCAGCAAACACATACAGTATATTTATTGATAGGGCGTCCCCAAGGTGTTACATACAGAATATAGATATAAGACTGTGGCATAGCCTCAATAATTACAGAATTGCTCCTGTAATTAATATGTTTTTTAGATGTTGCAGAGAAGTCGGGCTGAATAATTACTCAAATGAATTTGATTAATTTGCTATTTCTTCAATTCACCACTTTGACCTTCATCTGGATCATGAATTTGAACTTGGCTATATCTGTCATGTGTCATAATCAACCACGTTTTTTGTGTACGATAAAAAAAAAAACAGATGTGTTTTGATCTGTTTTTTAAAACTTTTTTTCATAATGGAAGTCAATGGAGAAAACAGATTAAAATGAATTAGAAACATAGAAACATAGACCGCTTGGTCTCCCCTTTTAGTATTTTCTTTCTTATTATCTTAGGATAGATATATGTTTATCCCAGGCGTGTTTAAATTCTGTTATTGTAGATTTACCAACCACCTCTGCTGGAAGTTTGTTCCAGGTATCTACTACTCTTTCAGTAAAATAATATTTTCTCACATTGCTTCTGATCTTTCCCCCTACTAACCTCTCACTGTGTCCTCTTGTTCTTGAGCTCAGCTTTTTACTAAAAACACAAACAAAAAGGTTTCAATCATGTCCCCTCTTTCTCTTCTTTCCTCCAGACTATGCAGATTTAAATCCTTAAGGGCCACATCTATCATCCGGCGAACGGACGATTTTCGGCGGAAAGTGCCGATTTGCGTATTTTTTTATACGCAAATGGCCGATCTGCGAATAAAATATTCGCAAATCGGCACTTTCCGGCGAGTACGCCAGGGGGGCGGAAAGGGGTCGTGTAGTGGGCGGAACGGAGGGCGCGGACTCAGCTGGCGTAGGTTTTCGGCGGTGCGCACCGGCGCGCACGGGATTTATGTAGTGGCAGTCCGCCTCTACATAAATCCCCGTAGCGCCGGAGCTGCGGGGGCGTTTATAAGTCCGGCGTACAAAACGCCGGACTTAATAAATGCCCCCCTAAGTCTTTTTAATTCACACAAATTCAAAAAAATTTTTCATCCACTTATTTTTTTTTCATAAAACGGATTAAATAAAACAGATAGTAAAAATGCTGTGTGAAGCCAGCCTAACACTGACAGACAATAATGCTTTGGAATACTAGTATAAGCATTAGACTAGTGATGACTTGATCACAACTTATAGTCCCCTAGAGGGACAAAAACACTTTTTACATACAGATAAAGTTTTAGGATGCCCTCACACATCCTTTTAGTGTGACATTTTTCATGCCATAAAAAAACGCTAATGTGGCGCATGGCAATTTTTTTCTTTCTTTTGCGTTTTTTGGGGCGGTTTTGACTTTATGTGTGAACCCTATACCTTCTTTTCTAAATGGTCTATTTATATTTATAAAAAAAAAAAAAAATACGCACAGGGTTCCCTTATTTCCATGGTGTATTTTTAAAAAAATGCCACCCTAAAAACACCATGGGGGAGATTTATCAAACATGGTGTAAAGTGAAACTGGCTCAGTTGCCCCTAGCAACCAATCAGATTCCACCTTTCATTTTCCAAAGAGTCTGTGAGGAATGAAAGGTGGAATCTGATTGGTTGCTAGGGGCAACAGAGCCAGTTTCACTTTACACCATGTTTGATAAATCTCCCATCATGTGTGTAAGGGTTACATAGTTACATAATCAATACGGTTGAAAAAAGAAACATGTCCATCAAGTTCAACCAAGGAGGGGATGGATACAGGGAAGGGGGAGGGGTGATAGGTTCTATACATATGCATTTATATTATTTTGGTCTAAGAACTTGTCTAGGCCGGTTTTGAAGCCCTCTACTGTTTTTGCTGTGACCAGATCCTGTGGTAGACTGTTCCACAGATTCACAGTTCTCATGGTAAAGAAGGCTTGTCGCCTCCGGAGATTGAACCTTTTTTTCTCCAGGCGGAGGCAGTGCCCTCTTGTCCTTTGAGGGGGTTTTACCTGGAACATCTTTTCCCCATATTTCTTGTAGGGGCCATTTATATATTTAAATGAGTTAATCATATCTCCCCTTAAACGTCTCTTCTCCAGACTAAACAAATGTAATTCTTTTAATCTCTCCTCATAACTAAGATGCTCTATTCCCCTTATTAGTTTAGTTGCTTGTCTTTGTACCCTCTCCAAGGGTACTATTACACGGAACGATAATCGGCAGGGCACCGGGCAGAATAAAGACAACGATCAGCCGATGATCATTGTCATCGGCTGATCGTTGATATAGGTTCTGACCTATAATTGTCGTGCGCCAACCGCGCACCGCTACGTGTAATGGCGGTGCGCGGCCGGCGACTGACGATATACATTACCTGTCCAGGTTGCAGGGCTCCTCTTCCTCTGTGCTTCTCCCTGGGTCCCACGCGCTCCAGCTTCAGAGTGGCCTGTGTCAGCTGACAGGCCGCTCTGAAGCTGGAGTGTGCGGACTCGGGGAGAAGCACAGAGGAAGATTAGCCCTGCAACCTGGACAGGTAATGTATAATGTTTAAACAAGGGCTGCAAGGACATCGGTAACGATGTCCCTGCAGCCCTTGTTAAACAATTATTGGGCCGTGGAATAGGCCCAGTAATTGAGCGCCGATCTTATTATTGGGCCCCCATCGGCCCGTCTAATAGTACCCTAAGGCGGATCATAAGCTTCCATTGTCTTCCAGCTAACAACTCTGTAATATATGTTATGTCTGTGAATGGCCCCCTTCCCGTGTCCCCCCACCCCCGCACGTGTACTCGGAAGTGTGGTGCATTATACATACCTGATCCGTGTCGCGCCCGTCCGCCATCTTGTGCCAAGATGTCATCTTCGGGGGGCCAGCCGAATCGCTGCCGCCATCCCTGATGCCGGCCCCCCTCTGCCGCGTCATAACTGTGCTCAGCCGCGATTGGCTGAGCACAGTTATGCTCAGCCAATCGCGGCTGAGCATCTGATGATGCTGCAGAAGGCGGCCAGCACTAGGGACGTGCGGAGCGGTTCGGCCGTCCTTCCGAAGATGACGTCTTGGCACAAGATGGCGGACATGCGCGACACGGGGGTGGTGGGACACGGGAAGGGGGCGATTCACAGACATAACATACATTACAAAGTTGTAAAACTTTGTAATGTGTGTTATTCTATGAATAATTTCTTAGTGCCCCACTACACCTTTAAACTGGAAGCCCTGTGCCAAACGGGCGTGGCCTAAATTGTGTATGCATTAGACTGGCACAACCTCTCTATCCCTCCTCCCTGTCCTCCTCATCATTAGGAATGCTCCAGGCAGATTTTCTACTATTCATCACCTGTGTCAGTACAGCACATGGGCTGGATTGTTAAGGCACCTGTGCAGTTTTAACTGCAGAGGAATAGGAAAGAGGGTGGGGAGGAGGGACAGAGGGGTGGTGCAAGGTTAGGGCACAGATACTCCCGTTTGGCACGGGCTGCAAGTTTAAACGTTGTTTTTTAAGACAATAACTGCATCACCTGCCGAACGGACCCCAGGACAGATCTTGGATTAAAAACAGCTATCTGAAGGTACAAGTGGTTTGGGGGGGAGCAGATTGTGGGTACAGAGTCGCTTTAAATATGAGGAAGGTCTGTGAACTGTAAAGGAGTTTAACTGCACTGAGTATTGGGCCGGAATCCAAGGCTCTGGGAGCATAATAGATAGGGACCCCCTACTAAGGGATAAATCCCACCTGATCCAGATGAACCAAGGAAGAATGACTACTATTAATTAGGGAACCTATTACAGAGGTAAAAAAAATTAATTGACAGTAGGGAGGGGCAGATAATTTCTTATCCCTATTAGGTCCCATAAAAGCTTCTTTAATATGTAAAATGACATATGGGTAATTGTGTCGGTAATTGAATTTTCCTTCAAATTACAGCGATTCATTTCCTGTTACCATAGATTTTATTCTTTTGAGGGACAAGAAAGTGCTAGCCAAGTCATTCTGCATCAGGTGAAAATCTATATGTGAATCTATATATTGATGTCTGCCTTATTTTTCATATCTGTTACCGACTGTAAATATTTTAATACATAAAACTATAGCGTTTACATGGAATGGAATGCATACAGCTATATGTCCGTAATGTACAATATGGTACGTATATACATACGTATAATTTTTCTTTTTTTTCTTCCCTTTTTTTTCACTTAAGTTTCTGTTTTATAATAATTTTTACCATCAACCGGCAATCAACATTTTATAGAAATAAAAAATATGCCAAAACAATGAATACTGGATATTAACCCTTTGAAGACCAAGCCCAAAATGATCCAGTGGACCGCGCCAATTTTTATTTTTGTGCTTTAGTTTTTCCCTCCTCCCCTTCTAAGAGCTCCAGCACTTTAATTTTTCTATCTACAGGGCTGTGTAAGGGAATGTTTTTTTCAGGAATGGGTGTACTTTCTAATGGCGTCTTACATTCTACCATAACATGTATGATGGAACCACAAAAATATTATTTATGAAGATATAAATTGGTGAAATAGTAAAAAAGAATACAATATGGTAATATTTGGGGGGTTCCTGTGTCTACGTAATGAACTATACAGTAAAAGCGACATGGTATCATTATTCTATAGGTCAGCCCGAACACAGCCATGTGCAGGTTTAAACAGATTCCCTAATGTTTTAATTTTTTTTTGTAAAATCATTTTGTTTTTGCAATTACTTATTAATAATACGACCCTATTGTGACTCATAGACTTTATTCACATGTCCCGTAATTTACGGATCCGTGTTTCCGTATCCGAGTTAGTGCACATTGATGTCTATTGGGCTATTCACACTATTCACACTATTCAGTAGATGAAACGGATGAAAATCAATGCCGGAAAAAAAAAGGACATGTCCTTGTAGGGACTCAAATTTTTTTATGGATCCCCTCATTGAAATCAATTGTTTACGGATTGTTTACGGATTGCAAGATGTTAGGCATCCGTATTTCCGTATTCCCGTAAAAAAATACGGATGACTCAGAGGTCGCAAGGTTCTGTTTCTAAGCAACCACAGGCTGACAAGCGATCATGTGACTTATTTTAGGGGTTGGGCAAACTGGTGCTATTTTTTTTTACCTACTCAACATTATTAACTTGTATAAAGCAGTCAGTAGTAAAAACGGATTTACAGAAATACGGATGCAATACGGATGTACTATAGCGGGTTGTTTCAGGACTAGAAAATATTACTGAACGTGTGAATAAGGCCTAATAACGGTTTTAGTTTTTCACCTATTGGACTGTATATGGTGTAATTTTTTGCGCCATGATCTTTAATCTTTATTATTACCATATTTGCGTAGATCAAACGTTTTGATCACTTTTTATCAGTTATAAATATATATATATATATATATATATATATATATATATATAATGTAACAAAATAACTGCGTGGCTCCCGATCAGTAAGACACTTAAATGCCGCAATTGCGGCGTTTAAGGGGTTTATGACAGGCTGCAGCGTGATCGCCATTAATGGTGAGGGCCTGGCTACTCACTGCAGTCAGCCCCCATCTGCTATGAAGCGCGCTCCGCTCAGGAGCACGGTTCATAACACAAGACGTACAGTTACGCCCAGGGTCGTCTGGGGACAGGCACCCAAGGCATACCGGTACGTCCTAGGTCGTCTAGGGGTTAAAGGGGAACTCTGGCAAAAAAATAAAAAATCTTACAGAAAGTTATTTAGATTTGCAATTCACATCCCGTACTTATCAGCTGCTTTATGTTCTGCATGAGGAGGTGTATTCTTTCCAGTCTTACACAGTGCTCTCTGCTGCCCCCTCTGTCCATGACAGAAACTGTACAGATCGGTAGCAAATCCCCATAGAAAACCTCTGCTGCTCTGGACAGTTCCTGATATGGACAGAGGTGGCAGCGGAGAGCACTGTCATACTGGAAAGAATACACCCACTTCCTGCAGGGCATACAGCAGCTGAAAAGTACTGGAAAACTTGACATTTTTAAATAGCCGTAATCTATATAACTTTCTCACACCCGTTGATGTGAAACAAAAAAAAATATTTGGAGTTCCTCTTTGACAAATGTGTTTTCTCGGCAGTCAGTCTATACCAGCCGCAGTTATTACAGTAAGTTAGAAGACAAGGCGAGTAAGAATATTTTTCTAATTGGTTTCCTGTTACTATGTAATTTATAAATTGATGGTATTATTAGTCTTTACATTAAAGGGAAGAACAGGGCTATTATAGGTATCAGGATCACTAAAGCATTAGGAAGGCATCATCACTTGTCAGTCGATTGGAATCACGCATCAGGTTTTACTGGAAGATAAAAGAAACCACTTTTAGCTAAAAAGATTGTCGTTATGAAGCCGTGTGCAGCTATTCATGGCTACAGGACACAATAGTCATAGTTATCTGTATGATGTGTCCATAGCCAAAGACATCACTGTATAGTCATTTAGAGACGACCAGGATTGTTTCATGATTCATCTTCTGCCCACACTCAGGCTTTTAACAATACTTTTCTTTCTCTGACTGATACTTTTGATAGTCCTTTAATTTTGCACGTATAGAACTACATTCCTATTGTACCCTGCCTTATGGCTCTATATATCACGAAATGTGGGTTGTAAGATTACGAGCTTAGAAAAAAAAAATCTTTTAAATCAATTGGTTTTAGAAAGTTATATAGATTTTTATTTTACTTCTATATAAAAATCTCAAGTCTTCCAGTACTTATCAGCTGCTGAATGTCCTGCAGGAAGTGGTTATTCTTTCCAGTGCTCTCTGCTGCCACCTCTGCTGCAGGAGAGGTTTTCTGGTTCAATATTTTTATTAGTTTTTTTTAAGAACATATAACAAAAGAGAAAATCTATAAGCACTGATTTGTTTCTGCTCTGGACAGTACCTGACATGGACAGAGGTGGCAGCAGAGAGCACTGTGTCAGACTAGAAAGAAAACACTACTTCCTGCAAGACATATGGCAGCTGATAAGTACTGGAAAACTTGAGATTTTTAAATAGAAGTAATTACAAATCTATATAATTTTCGGACATCAGTTAATCTGAAGGAAATTTTTTTTGCTGGACTACCCCTTTAATCAAGATGTATTGTTGCATGATAGTGACTCCACAATTCTATGTAGAGAAAGATAAAAGATTTTGCAGTCAGAATAGGGCAATTTATATTTAAATATTTAGTTTTATTTTTTTTTCAAGTAGTAAAACATAAATCAGGGATTGTTGTTGTGCTGACCAGATCTGAACGATCAAGATACAGTAACCTGTTCATTTTACCACATGGTGAGCAATGGGGCAAATATGCATCTTCTCCCTGGCGTATGCAATGAGAAGGGGCAAATATGCATCTTCTTCCTGGCGTACGCCTCGGGCATACCTTTGATAAATCTCCCCTACTATGTGTGAACTTTGTGTGGGCCTATTACAGTAAAATGCAAGGTGTTATTACAACTAACAATTGGTCCGGCAAAAAACAAGCCTCATACGACTCTACATGTAAAATTGAAGGAGTTATAACTGTTAGAAGGCAAGAAGGAAAAAACTGAAAAGCAAAAATTACAAAGTTAAATGAAACAATTTTGGAAAAAAACAGACCACTGTGCAGTTACGTCTTTCAACGGCAAGAAGTTGGGTGTGTGTGTGTCTATGTGGTGGGGAGGGAAGAACACAAAATGGAAATAGGAAAGGCTAGCTACACCATAGTAAGATTTTCCCATGCACGATAGGTTCCCTTTAACCCTTTAAAGACCGGACCAATTTCGATTACTGCGTTTTCGTGTTTTCCTCCTTGTGCTTAAAAGGCCATAGCACTTGCATTTTTTCACCTAGAGACCCACATGAGCCCTTAATTTTTCTGCCACTAATTGTACTTTGCAATGACAGGCTGTATGTTTTCATAAAGTACACAGCAAAACCAGAAAAAAATTAAATGTGTGGTGAAATTGAAAAAAAAAAAACAATTTTTTTCTATTTGGGGGGTATTTGCTTTTTCGCTGTTCGCCCTGGGGTAAAAGTGACTTGTTTTATATGTTACTCAAGTCGTTACGATTACAACAATTTGTAACATGTATAACTTTTCTTTTATCTGATGGCCTGTAAAAAATTAAAACCATTTTTAACAAATAAATGTTCCTTAAAATCGCACCTTGTGCATATGCAACTTTTTGATTGCTTTTTATTACAATTTTTCTGGATTTGATGTAAACCAAAAATGCACAATTTTGCACTTTGGGGTTTTTTGCGCTTACGCCGTTTACGGTGTGAGATCAGGAATGAAATAAATTAATATTTTGGGCGATTACGTACACAGAAATACCAAATATGTTTATTTATTTATTTATTTTTATTTATAAAATGGGGAAAGGGGGGTGATTTAAACTTTTAGTAGGGGAGGGGATTATTTATTAATTATACAACATTTATTTTTTTACACATATACTAGAAGTCCCCCTGGGGTGAGGGTTATTCCCCCTGGGGTTAGGGTTATTCCCCCTGGGGGACTTCTAGTATAAGTACACTGATCTCTCATAGAGATCTATGCAGAATAGTTATACTGCATAATCCATGAGATAGGCATTCTATTGCTTTCGGTTGTTGCAGCCAAAAGCAATAGAATGCTGAGCTCCATTACGGCGCAGACCCCAGCCGGCACCAGAAGCAGGGATTGCTCCTCCACGGAACGACTGCTGTAAGTATTCAGATGCAGCTGTCAATTTTAGCTGACAGCTGCATCTGAATACTTAATAAGCGGGCATGGACCATGCCCGCTAATTGCCACGGCCCCGGGCTACATGCAGCACCCAGGAGCACAGCGGTTCAGAGCGGGGTCGCTGCGTGGCCCCACTCTAAACTCCCTTAACGACCGCAGGGCATAAATATACACCCTCGGTCATTAAGGGGTTAACCCTACGTCCAGGGCTGTATTAACAGCTGCTGCTGCCCTAGGCACTAAACCTGAAGACGCCCCATGTTCACGCACCTATTGGCGATGCCAGACCTGACCAATACCACCATACCCCCCACCCCCCTGGAAAAAACACCAGATTTACTGGCAAGTCTGAACGGGAGGAGGGACACTAAAAAAATAAAAACAAAAAAATAGTTTTTTCTGTCCCCCTGCTCCCTGGTGCTGCCCCCCTGCAAGGTGCTGCCCTAGGCACCGGACCACGGTGCCTAATGGTAAATATGGCTCTGCCTACGTCCTAAACCATCTTGTGAATTCGGAACACCACAGTGTTTCCTATGTAAAAACTGTTGCTCGTGAATCGATTCCTCTCTTTTTCCCATACAAAAATAAAAAATAGCATGATTCCACCATTTTACAATTGCTAAAGTTTGAGAACATTTGAGATATTTTTTTACCCTAAGATTTGAAGAGGATTGATGAAACCGCTCGACTGAGAATTCTTCCTACATAATACTAACCCCAACCCATTGAGCAGCAAAATGAAAGTGTCTTACTTTACTTTGAAACTCAAATCCTCTGTGTCACAGGAAAGCTGAGAAAAGTGGATTTATTTTTGGATTTGGAAGCAATAGGTTAGATACTGACGCTGTGTATGGCTTTCTATTCTTACAATGTTCTGTGCCCTTGTTCTAGCTGATGGTACAGCATTTGGGAATAATGTGATCATTTAACAAAGACAAATAATTACAGACATTTCCCTCTAAAATTAACTGATTAACGGCTTTGTGTGACCTTAAAGTGTACTGGTGTAATTATCAAAATCTAAATTAACAGTAGATGTGATATAAAGCAAATTTGCAATTTATATTCATTATTATTTTTATTTTTTTTGTTATCAAGGAGAACATGGCACTTCCTGTTTTTTTACTCTTTTTTTTTTTATCAAAAAACAGGAAACAGTCAAAAAACTAAATGGAAATAGGAAAGGCTAGCTACACCATAGTAAGATTTTCCCTTGCATGACAGGTTCCCTTTAACCCTTTAAAGACCGGACCAATTTCGATTACTGCGTTTTCGTTTTTTCCTCCTTGTGCTTAAAAGGCCATAGCAGTTACATTTTTTCACCTAGAGACCCGCATGAGCCCTTATTTTTCTGCCACTAATTGTACTTTGCAATGACAGGCTGAATTTTTTCATAAAGTACACTGCGAAACCAGAAAAAAATTAAATGTGTGGTGAAATTGAAAAAAAATAACTAATTTTTTTTATTTGGGGGGTATTTGCTTTTTCCCTGTTCGCCCTATGGTAAAACTGATATGTTATATATGTTCCTCAAGACATTACGATTATAACAATTTGTAACATGTATAACTTTTATTGTATCTGATGGCCTGTAAAAAATTAAAACCATTTTTAACAAATATATGTTCCTTAAAATTGCTCTATTATCATGCTTATAACGCTTTTATCCTTTGGTCTATGGGGCTGTGTGAGGTGTCATTTTTTGTGCCATGATGTGTTCTTTCTATTGGCACCTTGATTGCGCATATGTGACTTTTTAATTGCTTTTTATAAAAATTTTTCTGGATTTGATGCTACCAAAAATGCACAATTTTGCACTTTGGGATTTTTTTGCGCTTACACCGTTTACGGTGTAAGATCAGGAATGAAATAAATTTATATTTTGGGCGATTATGCACACGGCAATACCAAATATGTTTGTTTATTTATGTATTTATTTTTATTTATAAAATGGGGAAAGGGGGGTGATTTAAACTTTTAGTAGGGGAGGGGATTATTTATTAATTATACAACATTTTTTTTTTTTTTTACACATATACTAGAAGTCCCCCTGGGGTGAGGGTTATTCCCCCTGGGGTTAGGGTTATTCCCCCCTGGGGGACTTCTAGTATAAGTAAACTGATCTCTCATAGAGATCTATGCAGTATAGTTATACTGCATAGATCCATGAGATAGGCATTCTAAGGCTGTAAGTATTCAGATGCAGCTGTCATCTGAATACTTAATTAGCGGGCATGGCGATCAGACCATGCCCGCTAATTGCCACGGCCCCGGGCTACATGCAGCACCCAGGAGCACAGCGGTTCAGAGCGGGGTCGCTGCGTGGCCCCACTCTAAACTCCCTTAACGACCGCAGGGCATAAACATACACCCGCGGTCATTAAGGGGTTAACCCTACGTCCAGGGCTGTATTAACAGCTGCTGCTGCCCTAGGCACTAAACCTGAAGACGCCCCATCTTCACGCACCTATTGGCGATGCCAGACCTGACCAATACCACCATACCCCCCACCCCCCTGGAAAAAACACCAGATTTACTGGCAAGTCTGAACGGGAGGAGGGACACTAAAAAAATAAAAACAAAAAAATTGTTTTTTTCTGTCCCCCTTCTCCCTGGTGCTGCCCCCCTGCAAGGTGCTGCCCTAGGCACCGGACCACGGGTGCCTAATGGTAAATATGGCTCAGCCTACGTCCTAAACCATCTTGTGAATTCAGAACACCACAGTGTTTCCTATGTAAAAACTGTTGCTCGTGAATCGATTCCTCTCTTTTTCCCATACAAAAATAAAAAATAATTACAGACATTTCCCTTTAAAATTAACTGATTACTGGCTTTGTGTGACCTTAAAGTGTACTGGTGTAATTATCAAAATCTAAATCAACAGTAGATGTGATAAAGCAAATTTGCAAATTATATTCATTATTATTTTTATTTTTTTAGTTATCAAGGAGAACATGGCACTTCCTGTTTTTTGACTTTTTTTTTTTTTAATCAAAAAACAGGAAACAGTCAGAAAACAAAGTCCTGTGTATCCCAGGCTATCTGAGCACTCACAGATAGAAGGTAGTCATGTGATTGATGGACACAGTGCGCCGTGACACTGTACTGGCCGGAATTCCTGTATTTAGTCTGGTTTTTTTTTTGTTTTTGTTTTTTCAGAAAATCTGCCTTCAGGAGACTGGACCCGGATTTCTGTTACATTCAGCTTTGTTTTACAGCATGATAACAACAACAAAATAATGACTGTATAGTGCAAACTTGCTTTATTTCACATCTACTGTTGATTTAGATTTTGAAAGTTATAATGACAGCGACACTTTAATTTCTGACTTCAGTTAATAGATGTTAAGGTTTATTGCATGATTTGATTTATTGTTAAGATTAAATGCAATGCAGTTTGGAATTTGCAGTAATAATAAAATACTAAAAATGACATGATTAAAGAGGGACTGTCACAAAATAAAAACAACTTTTGACGTGTCAGAAAGACGTTAAAAATTTTGATCAGTCAGGGTCTTAGAGTTTAGACTGATTGGGAGAGCAAGTCGGGAGAAGTGGCGCTCAGCGGTTTTCTCCTGGCTCTGTGTCACGTGAGAAGACGGCCACATAATGGAAGTTTATGGGACATTCCCCCTCACATAGGCATGGAGCAGGGAGAGGAACACGCAGCAGCTCATTCTGCTAATTGTTTAGGGTGTGAACACTTAAAGGAGTTATCCAGCAATTAAAATTCTTTTTATATATTGGTGGTCTATTAGTAAACATAATAAACATCTAATGCTTACCTCTCTGCGCTTCCCCAGTGCCCCTCTGCGATCTCTCTGGTGTCCCCCACTAACTTCAGCTCTACCCCTTCTGAGAGGAACTTGTCTCAGGATTGACAGCCCGCTTAGCCAGTCACTAGCCGCAGGGCTGTCCCATCACAGTTGAGGTTGAGCGAGCTGTCACTCCCAAACAAGATCAGAGCTGCAGTCAGAGGGGGAGGCCGCAGGGGGACATCGGGGGAGCACGGAGAGGTAAGTATAACAATTTTTTTTGTTTACCAACATGCCAGTAGTGTGTATATATATATATATATATATATATATATATATATATATATATTTAAAAGCTGGATAACCCCTTTCAGCCCTGAATGATGAAAACCTTTGACAAGTCTTTCTATGTGAAAAGGTTTCTTGGTTTTTTGTTTTTTTAGCAACAGGTAGACTTTTTGGTTGTTTTCATCTAACAATGACACATGTGAAATAATGGAAAATCTTAGACAACAAGTGAACAGTCAGAGAGACTCTGACAAGGACCAAATTGTGATAGCTTCATTGCTAGATGACTGGGTCAGAGCATCTCCATAATGTCAGGGTTGTGGAATTCTCCTGTAATGCCGTTAGTATTAGCTACCAAAGTGGTCAAGTGAGGACAATTAATGAACAAACTACAGGGTTAAAAACCCCAGACTAGAGATGAGTGCAACGTGAGCATGCTCGAGCCTGGTCATCCAGCATGTGATTACCGGTGGCTGAAGAAGTGGGATGCAGCTCTAGGGAGGCTGGAAAAACATGGATACAGCCTATGGATTAATGCGGATCCAAAACAAGTTACACATAAATATATAATCAGTTTTACTCATAAAGTGGTCCAGAACAATTACCTAGCTTGGACACTTGCATGAGCCCATAAATTAATTGTTACACATATGCAAATCCATAATATATTCATATAACTCTCTATATATCTATATCTATCTATCTATCTCCTATCTATCTATCTATCTATCTATCTATCTATCTATCTAACTAATATATATATATATATATATATATATATATATATACATATGTTTTTATATATATTCATTCATCTATTCACCCAGCTCTCTTTGCATTCTTCCAATTCTTTTTACAATTACAATACATTACCAGGGCCAGAGCTGGGTTTCCCGGCTTTCGACCCATTCTATCAATCAGTTTATACTCCTTATTCTTTTACTTCCTTTAATTTATTCTTCTTCCATTATTGCTCATACACGGCTACTAATTTATGGAGTGTCCAAATCATTACTATTCACCTATCTATTTCAAAGGATGTTTGAAGGAGTGTCCAGATTATTACCATTCGCACATCTATTACATTCAGCAATTATCTATTTTATTATTGCATTTCCATTATTAGCCTCCCAATCTTTTACCATTTATAAGGATTGACTCCCCCAGACCTCCCCCCTCCACGACATCCCATGGAGAGTTCCACCTAGGGCCCCAACATCCACCTCACCCACATCCTTGGGGTCTCCCAGATCCCAATTTAAAATGCGGACAATGCAATACACCCAACTGGCATAGCTGACCCAGTCCCCCAAAAACCTCTCCTGCTATGGACAGTTCCTAACACGGACAGAGGTGTCAGCACTGTGTCAGACTGAAAAAAATATTGCACTTCCTGCAGGACATACAGCAGCTGATAAGTATTGGAATAACTGAGATTTTTCAATAGAATTTAGGAATCTGTATAACTTTCTGACAGCAGTTGATTTCAAAACAACTTTTTTCTCTGGGGTACCCCTTTAAGGAGTCAATATGTTGTATGACATGGTTACAGAGTACTTGTCAGGGAGGTGAGCTGTGGTGCCCCCAACCCACTCTCCTTCCCACATTACTGCAGTGTCTGCCATAAGTGAATCAATTCTGATGAATCCATTGCAGCCAGTAAGGGCTACAGCATGTTATGCTACCGTCGTGTGCACCCTGCTGCAGCAAAGGAATAATTGGCTCTTCATGGTTCCAAGAACTATTGCCAGGCATGACAAAGTTGACTCATGTGCTATGTAGATCAGTTGTCTGTAATATATTCAGCTAAAACTATTCAGCCAGACCCATCCAGGTCTCTCACTCACTCACTTTTTGCGTACTTTTGTGTACTGAAGCTTAGCTGAAGTGACAAGCTGAAGATAAGTTACAAACTGTCACATACACACACACCCTTAGTGTCAAGGGTTAACTTTGTCTCTGTTCTGTTCATCAATCACTAGTTCAGAAACCTCACACCTCTTATTACACTCTTACACTTCACTTCTTTCAGCAATTTCCCAACCTATAGGTGATAAGTCCCGGTCACCCCTTTAAAGGTTGTCAGGAATGTGCAGTAGCCTGGTGTGAACTGGGCTTGTTTTTACCTTTGTGTGACAAACCCGCTTGCTTCTCAGCTTCCTGGCAATGCAGGAGTTAAACTGATCATTGCTAGACTTGATTAATGCAGATGAGTAAGTCTTTTGACTGACTGGTTTCTCTACCTGTCTGGAACCTGGAAGATCAGAGCACCAGTCCAATGTGGATCCGGACCAGACTCTTGGTCATCATAAAAGAAAGCTAAGCCAGTCTCCCAGCGCTGGCTATTAGGTTTCATACCCTGGTCCCAGCTCCCCCTGTCTATTCCTGCAATCCCTGTCCTAACTTCCTCTGCTTGCTTGACTTTGTTACCTGACCTCTGGCTTGACTTTTTGACCATCCGATATTGTGTTTGTTTGTCTGTCTTGTTCTGTGTGCATGTATCTAGTACAGGGAACGTCTTCATGGTTGTCCACGCCCGCTTGGGGTTGTTTGAGGCAAGTAGGTAGGGACAGTTGGTGGGTTCAGCATCACTGTTGTGTCTTGTCCCTGTCTCCCCATCCCTGACAGGTTGCTCTGGGGGGGGGCTGCCCTTTTTGTCCCATTTGTCTGGCGTGTAGGAGACACAGAGTTGCTGCTGAGGTCTACAGCCAGGTATGGCTTCTGTTAGTTGGAGTTTGGAGAGAAAAAAGAGTCTGTGAGAGAGAAGTTATGCAGTGCTAAACCCAAAGGTGGACTAACTGTCACCTGCGTACACCTTACCTACACCTGCGTTAGTATACTCTTTAGGACAATCCATCTGTCTAGGATTGATCCATAGTGGAGCAAACGCTTAAGCTGAAATACTCCATTAGAAAATGCTCGGCCTACCCGGGAAACCTTGAGGGGTTAGCATCACC
This sequence comes from Dendropsophus ebraccatus, assembly GCF_027789765.1. NCBI lineage: Eukaryota > Metazoa > Chordata > Amphibia > Anura > Hylidae > Dendropsophus > Dendropsophus ebraccatus. Next base: position 146,201,005 of record NC_091458.1, read on the forward strand.
CACCCAGTTGTGCAAACCTGGGACTTAAGCTACCAAACCTGACACAGGTGTCTCAAGTAAAGCCTTACTGCCACTTCTCTACCTCAAGCACATGAACCTAAAACCCTCTGTGTTGTCAATCCAAGGAAAGGACATTGTGATTTCTATTTTTGTGATTATATTTTGCACTCATTTCATCTGATCTTGTATTGAAGATTTTTTTTATATAAAGCTGTACTTTGTTAAGGTCCTGGACTCTTTCCTTATTTCCGCACCTGAACCCACTCCCTGTGCAACCCCATACAAAGCCTAGTGCTAGTGTATCCGAGGGTGAGTATCACCACTCCTGGCCACCATGACAAGTGCCCAAGTAAAACACCAACAAGCCCACTGCTGTTACTATCTAGCAACCCCGGGTCACAGCAAGCATCCCTCTCATAGTGACAAACCAAGGTCTGAGGCAGACCATCTCTTCACGCATCAACACTCTCAAGCAAGGTGTCCATCCGCAGACAGCTGTTTCGGGGTGTTGCCCCTCATCAGTGTGGAGTAGGATTCTGGCTAGCAGGAGTAAAAAAATAAAATACACAGTATCAATAATCCAAGAATATTCTAATATTTACCAGGTAAGAAAAGAACTTATAGAAGCATGAAGAATATTTTCTAAGCTCAAATAATATTTGCAGTCTTTAACGCTAAGTAAATAATAACCCCCACACGGATCACTCACATCACTCCGAATGTGGGTACCATGAGGATATGTGTTACTCATCTCTGATCTAAACCTATAATAATGTAAGGACACCGAATAATAAAACATTTTCCTCCCACATGGTAAAACTGTGCGACTGCTTTAATCCATTATTCTGTCAAATTATATGTCATCAAAAAGTATCAAACTTAAAATAACCCTTTTTAAAGTTTCTTTTTGATAACATACGTAGATGTGTTTATTGTTCTCTTTACAGCAAAAAAGAACATTTATCCAAAACTCCATCACTTTAGATTCTATATCTATGTAGTTTTAGTTAATAACGATTATTTAACCCCTTCAAGACCGAGCCCATTAATGCACAAAAGTCTGGGTCAAATTAATGCAATGTTCCTCCCCGCCTTCTAAGAGCCATAGCGCTTTTATTTTTCCACCTACAGGGCTGGTTGGGGTATCATTTATTTGCGCCATGATCTCTAGTTTTTATTAATATCAATTGGTGTAACAGAAAAATTTTGATCGCTTTTTATAAATTTTTTTCTGATATATAATTAAAAAAAATCAGCAAACCTGATATCTTAATAGATCAGACAATTCCGCACACAATATTATATATATTATCTTTATTTATTTTTTTATTTTTATAATGGGCAAGGGGGTATATTAAACTTTTATTGAGGGGTATAAGGGATACTTTTTAAAAACTTTTATTTTGTTTTATTTTTTACACTTTTTTTAACAGTAAAACATGCAATCATTGCAATAGATTTTATGTACTGATCTATGCTACGTCATAGCATAGATTAGTGTTATCGGCGATCTATGCATAGAGCCTGCCTGAGAGCAGGCTCTATGCATAGAACGCCAAAGCGACAGGACGGAGGTAAGAGGCTTACCCCCGCCCGTCAGTACGAGCCCGATCACACTCGATCGCTATGGATCATAGCATTTAAGGGGTGAATGAGATGCAGCTGCAGGACTGCAGCTGCCTCTCATAACCCCAAGCTCCCAGGACACTGATGTGTGCAGGACCGCTCTCACTGCAGCAGTACCGCACACATCAAACCCCTTCAATGTCAGGAACGTGCATATACGTATGTGCAGCAGGAACCTATATCTACCTATATCTACTAGAGATGAGCGAACCGGGTTCAGGTTCGAGTCGATCCGAACCCGAACGATCGGCATTTGATTAGCGGGGGCTGCTGAACTTGGATAAAGCTCTAAGGTTGTCTGGAAAACCTGGATACAGCCAATGACTATATCCATGTTTTCCACATAGCCCTAGGGCTTTATCCAACTTCAGCAGCAACCGCTAATCAAATGCCGAAAGTTCGGGCTCGGATGGACTCGAGCATGCTCGAGGTTCGCTCATCTCTAATATCTACGTATTGCTGACGTGAAGGGGTTAAAGCAAGTGTCAGTAACTTACCTGACCGCGCTCCAGCGTCGTCTGGTCCGGCTGGAGCGCAGCGCCGTCCTCCTCGGCCGAGCCGGGTGACGTCACGGAGACCCGACGGCGTCCCTAGTAACCAAGGGAGCCGCGGGTCTCGCATCAGTGAGCGCCGCCCGGCCGAGCAGCTGAGTGCTGTTGGACTCAGGCTGAGTGACGGATCTCTCTGCCACTCAGCCTGCAGTGCACCAGCTGCTATGTGTCTGGATTCAGGAGGCCGGACCAATCAGCCTTTGGTCCGGACTCCTGGTCCAGTATAAAGTGTTGTCAGTACCAGCCTCTAATCGCTGGCTATTAGTTGTTTCTGATCCCAGCTCCCCAGTCCCTTGTATTCTGTCCTATCCTTCCTCTATTGTCTTGCCTGGATTTTGACCTTTTGCCTGACCCCTGACTCTCCGTTCGGTTCCGATTTTGTACTGCGTTGCTCGTTTGGTTTCTGACTCGGCTAGCTTACTCCCCGCATTGTGTTTGTCTGTCTGTCTGCGTTTTATGTTTTGCACGTATACAGCATAGGGATTGTCTTCGTGGTTGTCCGCGACCGCCTAGGGTCGACCGAGGCAAGTAGGCAGGTGACAGTGGGTGGGGTAAGATTCAGGGCCCACTGTCGAGTGTCTTGTCTTCACCTGCTATTCCTGACAGAATAGCCAGCCAATACAGTTTCGTGACGTGCACCAGGATCTCTATTATGGATCCGATGAAAGCATTAGTGGAACAAATGCAGAACCTAAACACAGTGGTGCAGAGTCTTGCTGAACGGGTCCAGGAGCAGGAGGCTGCTCCCCGACAAGTTACCATGACCACCCCTTCTCCCCCTGAACCACCTGTACAACTCCCAGAAAAATTTAAGGGGGATAGAAGGAATTTTCTGACCTTCAGAGAGGGGTGCCGATTGTTTTTTCGACTATGTCCTCGCTCCTCAGGGGACGAGTCTCAAAGAGTGGGGATTATCATGTCGCTGCTGCAGGGTCCACCACAGGAGTGGGCATTTTCTCTCCCTCCCAATGCCCTAGAGTTAACCTCTGTTGATTATTTCTTTTCAGCTTTAGGATTATTGTATGACGACCCTGACAGGACTGCGGTAGCCGAGCGACAATTGACGTCCTTAAAGCAAGGAAAAAGGCCAGTTGAGGAATACTGCGCAGAGTTCCGCCAGTGGTGTATCCCATCCGGTTGGAACGACTCTGCTCTGCGCTATCAGTTTCGGGTGGGCCTATCTGAGCAGCTAAAGGACCTGTTGGTAGCTTATCCACCCCCTGAAACGTTAGAGGAGACCATGACGTTAGCCATCAGGGTGGATCGTCGTATGCGGGACAGACGTAGGGAGAAAGGTACCGCTGAACTCTGTAAAACCCCTACCTCTTTTCTGTCTCCTTCTAAACCTCCTCCTTCCCTGTTACCACCACCGGAGGAACCCATGCAGATCGGTGCTACCGATGCGAAAACTAGACGAGCCCATCGCATTCAACATAACCTCTGTCTGTACTGTGGCAAAGCTGGACACCGTGTTCGGGAGTGTACCTCCAAGCCTGGATCATCGCCGGAAAACTCCAGCGCCTGAGTGACTATCGAGGGGGTCACTCAGGCGCACAGGTACCACTCGATAAGAATAAGCTAATGGTCCCTATCTCACTATGTTTGGGTGAGAAATGTATTTCGGGGTTTGCCCATGTTGATTCAGGGGCATCAGCTAATTTTATTAATTCCGGGTTTTGGTCCAGTCTGGGGGTATGCCCACTTCAGCTTAAGTGCCCGCTGAGTATTACTGGGGCGGACTTTACCCCATTGGCTCAAGGTAGAGTGAAATATATCACTCCTCCTCTGGAAGTGAAAGTGGGGTCGATCCATTCGGAGTGTCTTGATTTTTTGGTTATGGACAATTTGTCTTCTAATGTTATTTTAGGTTTGCCCTGGTTGACCCAGCATAATCCTGTTTTTGATTGGGCAAGCAGAGAACTCGTTCAATGGGGGCCAGAGTGTGCTGCTCACTGTCTTTCTTTAAATTTAACAGGTTGTTCTGCATTAGAAGGGGAGATCCCCGAGTTTCTGTCTGATTTTCTTGATGTTTTTGATGAAAAATCGGTGGACGAGTTACCCCCTCATCGTCCATACGATTGTGCTATTGATTTAGTTCCTGAATCTAAATACCCAAAAGGGCGAATCTTTAATTTGTCTAGACCAGAGAGGGAAGCTATGCGGGATTATGTTAAGGAAAGCTTGCATAAGGGCCATATCCGTCCCTCCTGTTCTCCTCTTGGGGCCGGATTTTTCTTCGTAGGTAAAAAAGATGGTGGATTACGCCCCTGTATTGATTACCGGGAGTTAAATAAAATCACCATTAAAAATCAACACCCGCTTCCTTTGATTCCTAATTTGTTTGATCAGATTGTAGGAGCCCGGTGGTTTTCTAAGATCGACCTCCGGGGGGCCTATAATTTGATTCGTATAAAGGAGGGTGACGAGTGGAAGACTGCATTCAATACCCCCGAGGGACACTTTGAATACCTGGTCATGCCCTTCGGGTTGTGTAATGCACCCGCAGTTTTCCAACGCTTTGTCAATGATGTGTTTCGTGAGTACCTGGGTCGTTTTGTAGTAGTGTACTTGGACGATATTTTGATTTTCTCCCCAGATTGGTCCTCACATGTCAACCATGTCCGCAGGGTTATGGAACTTCTAAGGCAAAATCAGTTATTTGCCAAGTTGTCGAAGTGCCAGTTTGGTGTTCAGGAGGTCTCTTTTCTGGGATATAAGATCACCCCTAGTTCTTTTGGTATGGATCCCCTTAAAGTGGCAGCCATTGAAATGTGGGAACGCCCCAGGAATCTGAAAGCTCTTCAGAGATTCCTGGGTTTCGCCAATTACTACAGAAAATTTATTAAAGGGTTCTCAGTGATTGCTAAACCCTTAACTGATCTTACCAGAAGGGGAGCTGATATGGAGAACTGGACTCCTGAAGCCATGCTGGCCTTCGACAAACTCAAAACATGTTTTTCTACAGCCCCGGTGTTGATTCAACCTGACTTTGAACTGCCTTTTATTGTCGAGGTAGATGCATCAGAGGTGGGTGTAGGGGCTGTCCTGTCACAAGGTCCAGAAACACTCACTAATCTCAAACCCATAGCCTACTTCTCTAGAAAATTCTCCAAAACCGAATGCAACTACGATATAGGCAATAGAGAACTCCTTGCCATTAAGTGGGCATTTGATGAGTGGAGACATTTCTTAGAGGGGGCTAAACACAAAATTAAGGTTTTAACCGATCATAAAAACCTCGTTTATTTAGATAAAGCCAAGCGCCTTACTCCACGGCAAGCCAGATGGGCTTTATTTTTTACACGGTTTAATTTTGAAATCACCTTCAGGCCGGGTTCCAAAAATATAAAAGCTGATGCTTTGTCTCGTAGTTTCAATATTAACGAAGGCCCCGTAAAGGAATCCGAAACTATCTTATCCCCTGGGGTGGTGGTGGCTATACTGCAGCCCGATCTGGCTGCTCAGGTGGTTCAGTCTCAGTCTATGGCGCCTAGAAACACCCCGGAAAACAAACTATTTGTTCCCCCAAATCTTCGGTTAAAAGTGTTGGAAGAAACACATTGTTCAGTACTGGCAGGTCATCCAGGTATTGCTGGCACCAAATATCTACTGTCTCGCCATTATTGGTGGCCATCCTGGGCTACAGATACTAAGCTGTTTGTAGAAGCTTGTGAGATTTGCGCCAGGTCCAAGGTTCCTCGCAGGTTACCGGAGGGACTTCTTCAACCCCTGCCTCTGCCTGCTAGACCTTGGACCCACATCTCCATGGATTTCATAACTGATTTACCACCCTCTAAGGGTAAAACGGTGATTTGGGTGGTTGTTGACAGGTTCTCGAAGATGTGTCATTTAATTCCTCTCAGCAAGCTTCCCAATGCTCGTACCTTAGCCTCTCTTTTTATCAGTCATATCTTACGTTTGCATGGGGTACCAGAGAATATTGTTTCTGACAGGGGAGTACAGTTTATATCTAGATTCTGGAGAGAGTTTTGTGGTCGCCTAGGTATATCTTTGTCATTTTCTTCAGCCTTTCATCCACAATCCAATGGACAAACGGAGAGGGTGAATCAGTCACTGGAGCAATTCTTAAGATGTTTTGTTGCAGGTTCACAGGAGAAATGGAGAGAATACTTACCATTGGCTGAATTTGCCCTAAACAATCATGAAAGTCAGTCTCTTAAAATGTCGCCGTTCTTTTGTAATTTTGGGTTTAATCCTCGTTGTTCTTCTGTACATGCGTCCGAATCCATTAATCCATCCGCCGAAAGAATCTACAGAAAACTGTGCACAGTTTGGGCCCAGGCTCTGCAGAACCTGGTTAAAGCCCAAGAAAATTGTAAAAAACAATCTAATAAAAGACGCATATCTGGCCCTGAGTACAGGGTAGGTGACAAGGTGTGGCTCTCTACTAGAAATTTGAAATTAAAGACACCATCTGGTAAATTGTCTCCAAAATACATTGGTCCTTATCCTATAGTAGAGATCATAAATCCAGTATCATTTAAGTTGCTGTTGCCTAGGAGTCTAAGAATTCACAATGTTTTTCATAAGTCTCTGTTGAAAAAATATGTTAATCCTGTGTTACCGTCTGCTCCTCCCGCTCCGTTGGTTATTCAGGGTGAACTAGAATATGAGGTAGAGAGAATTCTGGATTCTCATCGGGTTCAGAATTCTTTGCAGTATTTAGTTCATTGGAAGGGATTTGGGCCAGAGGAGCGCACTTGGGTAGCTAGTAGGGATATGCATGCGTCACGTCTAGTTAGACAATTTCATCTGCATAATCCATCTAAGCCTGGTCCCTTAGGTAGAGGTCCGGAGGCCCCTCCTGAAGGGGGGGGTAATGTCAGTAACTTACCTGACCGCGCTCCAGCGTCGTCTGGTCCGGCTGGAGCGCAGCGCCGTCCTCCTCGGCCGAGCCGGGTGACGTCACGGAGACCCGACGGCGTCCCTAGTAACCAAGGGAGCCGCGGGTCTCGCATCAGTGAGCGCCGCCCGGCCGAGCAGCTGAGTGCTGTTGGACTCAGGCTGAGTGACGGATCTCTCTGCCACTCAGCCTGCAGTGCACCAGCTGCTATGTGTCTGGATTCAGGAGGCCGGACCAATCAGCCTTTGGTCCGGACTCCTGGTCCAGTATAAAGTGTTGTCAGTACCAGCCTCTAATCGCTGGCTATTAGTTGTTTCTGATCCCAGCTCCCCAGTCCCTTGTATTCTGTCCTATCCTTCCTCTATTGTCTTGCCTGGATTTTGACCTTTTGCCTGACCCCTGACTCTCCGTTCGGTTCCGATTTTGTACTGCGTTGCTCGTTTGGTTTCTGACTCGGCTAGCTTACTCCCCGCATTGTGTTTGTCTGTCTGTCTGCGTTTTATGTTTTGCACGTATACAGCATAGGGATTGTCTTCGTGGTTGTCCGCGACCGCCTAGGGTCGACCGAGGCAAGTAGGCAGGTGACAGTGGGTGGGGTAAGATTCAGGGCCCACTGTCGAGTGTCTTGTCTTCACCTGCTATTCCTGACAGCAAGGTTGTGAACTAAGTATGTTGCCCTACTTTAGGCCCATTCTCCTATTAGCCAAAAAGCCCTAAATATTATCAATCAGCTAATAGAGGTGATCAAAAATACAGCAAACTCCTGGTTAGAGATGAGGAAACTTTTCAAAAGTTTAGCTGATTTAAAATTTGGCAAAAGCTTGGTTTGACACAGAAAATTTACAAATGTCCCTAAATTATAGCACTGTCTAAGAGCCCTAAAAGCCCTGTATAACCTTGTCCGGCCATCTAGAAGAGTGAGGCTACATTGAAGCATTCAGTAGTTTTCCAGGACCGTATATAATGACTGCAATCATTCGCAATGTTTGTTCGTAATCCTCAAAAATCATTCATAATGCATGTGTATTGCATCCATAATCCCTATCTTTTTGTGGATCAGCAACAAAGCGGAAGGTGATCGTTAAATTAGTGGGAATAGTTTAAAAAGATTGCTCATCCATATTTTTAACAGATAGGTTACAGACATTTCATCAGTAAAAATTACAGACTTCAATAGACTAATAGTAACATAATTAATAAGGCTGAAAAGAATCCATCAAGTTCAAGCTACAGTATAACCTTACTGTGTTGATCCAGAGATAGGAGAAAACCTTATGAGGCAGATGCCAATTGCCCCATCACAGGGAGAAAAATTCCTTCCTGACTCCATCCCTAGATCAACGTATCACCAGAATTTTATTGCCCATACTTTGTAATATTATATTTTTCAAGAAAGGCATCCAGGCCTCCTTTGAACTTATTTAATGAATCGGCCATGACAACATCATGTGGCAGAGAGTTCCACAGTCTCACTGCTCTTACAGTAAAGAACCCGCGTAGATGCTGATGGTGAAATCTTCTTTCCTCTAGGCGTACAGGATGCCCCCTTGTCATGGTTACAGACCTAGGAGTAAAAAGATTACTACAAAAATCTCTGTACTGTCCATTCATATATTTTTACATTGTGATCAGATTGCCCCTATGACGTCTTTTTTCTAAACTAAATAGTCCCATGCTTGATAACCTGTCTTGTTCCTGTAACCCTTTTATTACTTTAGTGACCTTGGTCGCCCCTTCTTTGCACCCGCTGCAGTTCAGCTTCTTATATGCCGGTGCCAAAACTGTACACAGTATTCCATATGTGGTCTGACCAGTGATTTATAAAGAGGCAAAACTATGTTCTCATCTTAAGCATCTACGCCTCTATTAGCCTTGGCAGCTGCTGCCTGGAACTGATCACTAAAGCTGAGTTTACTGTCCACCAATACCCCCAGGTCCTTTTTGGAAGTAGTTTTATCCAGTGTTTTATTATTTAGCACATAACTGAACTTATTATTACTACGGCCCAGGCGCATAACCTTACATTTATCCACATTAAACTTCATTAGGGATTTCTCTGCCCAAGCCTCCAGCTTCTCCAAATCCTTGTTTAATATGATATTATCCTCCATTGTGATGATCACTTTACCCAGTTTAGTGTCATCTGCAAATATAGAGATTCTTCTCTGCAGTCCCTCTACAAGGTCATTAATAAACATATTAAAAAGAGGTGAACCCAACATTGAGCCCTTCGGTACCCCACTAGTAACTGTGACCCACAGTATGTTCCATCAATGACCACCCTCTGTTTTCTGTCACTCTGTCTTTTCCCCTGGTCCCAGCATCCTCATTTTATAGACCAACCTTTCATGCGGCACAGTATGAAATGCCTTAGGAGAGAAATATTTCATGCCTCTTTCTCACATTGTGTGTGTTTGCTGAGCACAGGCTGATGATGCAGACAGGGGGCAGGATGTGATCTCACAGGAAGCTTGGCTGGATCCCCCAATCCCCTGAGTGATTCATCATCTCTCATGAGCCAGAAGCAGGTGCAGGAACTTCTCTGGGACTGTGATAAATAGCATTTCTGGAAAGCATTCTGGAACCAGTACTGCATTCTGGGAACTGATCAACCAGGAAGTACAGAAACACAATACAGAACAAAACCCCCCAAAACAAATGGATTTTTGGTCGTTTCAAAACTGGGATAGATAGGTAAGTAACGCTATATGTTTCTGCAGAAGTTTAATTTTTTTTAACCTCTACCTGGAGTTCCCCTTTAAAATTTTGAGAAAACCAGGCACTGCTCATCCACTGCCTAATATCATCCCTACACGAAACATGGTGAAACACTCCATGGGAGATATTTTTGTCTTACCCCTTGTATGTTGCTTTGTAGCTTGTAGTGAATAGGCTCATTTTGCTCTGATGTCATTTCCCGTACCTGTAAAAAGGAATCAATGCCATTGAAAGTTACCTGGGCAATGAGTCGTTCCGACTCCGAAACATAAACTAGACAATGTGTCTTTTGACAATAAAGCGTTGGGTCCATGAACGCAGCGCCTATCCTGGTCACCTTTTTTCTTTGTGTGCAACATATTTCCTATACTGGATCAAGACCATTAGCTGCAGCTCCTCGTAACCCCTTCCCTGTTGGGTTTTTTCCCCTAACTACTTTTATCGTTGTTGTGCCCAAAGCACAATCCGACCAGGTGAGCACGTTTTAACTTTTCCCCTGGCTAATTCCAATCTGTCTTTCTGCACATAGCACATTCCTTTCTGTTACTCAAAATATGGGGAAATAAAAGGTTTATTAAGACTTTCTAAATACCACAGTGCTCTCTGCTGCCACCTCTGTCCATATCAGGAACTGTCCAGAGCAGGAGAGGTTTTCTATGGGGATTTGCTACTAAACGTGGGCTGGAGTACCCCTTTAACCCCTAGACAACTTAGGACGTACCGGTACGTCCTGGAAGTCTGTGCCCAGATGACCAAGGACGTACTGGTACGTTCCAGGGCTATGAAGTGCGCTCCGGAGCGGAGCACGCTTCATAGCAGGTGGGGGCCGGCTGCAATCAGTAAGTAAGTAAGTAATCTGTAAGTGACAGGGGGAGTCCGGAGACAGTGTGATTGCGGGGGTCCCGATCGTTAAAACAGACCGCCGGAGGTCTCTCACCTGCTTCCGTGCAGTCCGATCGGCGCTTTGGTCACTGAGCCTGCACAGGCAGGCTCAATGAGCAGAGCGCCGATAACACTAATCAATGCTATGCCTATGGCATAGCAATGATCACTGTAAAAATCAAAGTAGTGTATGTACAAGGGACTTCAAATGTGTAAAAAAAAAGTTAAAACACCAATACACTACCCCAAAGCCCCTACCCCAATAAAAGTTGAAATCACACCCCTTTCCCATTATATAAATAAAACATATAAAAATAAATAAACATATAATATACCATAGCGTGCATAATTGTCGGATCTATTAAAATATAACAAGCGTCATTGCGAATGGCGAACGGCGTACACGAAAAGAGGGAAAAATGTGTGCGGATTACCGATTTTATGTTACATTATATATAAAAAAAATCTATAAAAAGTGATCAAAAGGTCTGATCTTCACAAAAATGGTATTAATAAAAACAAGAGATCATGGTGGAAAAAATGACACCCCATACAGCCCCATAGGTGAAAAAATAAAACCGTTATAAGCGTCACAATAGTCCCATTTTATTAATAATGAATTGCCAAAAAAAAAAGGATTTCATTAAAAAAAAATATATAACATTAGAAAATCTGTGCAAACCTGCATATGGTTGTGTTCAGACTGACCTATAGAATAATGGTATCACGTCGCTTTTACCATATAGTGCATTACGTAGACACAGGAACCCCCCAAACGTTACCATATTGCATTCTTTTTTACGATTTCACCAATTTAAATCTTCATAAATTATATTTTTGGGGTTCCATCATACATGTTATGGTAAAATGAATGACGCCATTACAAAGTACAACCATTCCTGTAACAAACAAGCCCTTACATGACCTTGTAGATAGAAAACTGAAAGTGCTAGAGCTCTTAGAAGGGGAGGAGGGAAAAACGAAAGCACAAAGATCAAAATTTGCGCGGTCCACTGGGTCATTTTGGGCCTGGTCCTCAAAGGGTTAAAGTGACATGCACTAAAAGTTTTTTATGTCACCATAAAACTGGCATACATGGCTTAGTAGATTGCTATTGTGATTTTTCCTATGTGGAGACTTCCTTCTACACATGGCGATGTAGTACATTGGGATAAATGATAGAGCTGTGAATAGTCATCTCCAGACATCTCCTACATAACAAATTTATTTTTAAACCAATTCACACTTCAAAGCAGTGTATACCCAGAAGATACAAATAGTATCAATTAATAAGTACAGGAGCAGATGGATCTGAAGTGAACTTCGGGAAGGAAATGATAGCGTTATACGAGACGGGAAAACTACTCCATTACCTATGACATATTCTGATGAATACACTTAGGAGTTCCTTAACAAATATTGACATTGTGTCATGGCGTGATAAGAGCATCATCCGCTATAGTGATGGCGGCTGTCTCCTGCAGACGTTACACTTCACACATTGTTGCTTGATGTCTCGCAATTAAACTTGATCTCGCACATGTATCCGCACATGCAAACATATTGTCAGTCATGTAAGTCAGCACTTTGTCATTGTGTCACTCCATACCTTCTTCTATATATCACTGGTGTAAATGGAGAGATCACACGTTTTTTTCTAATATGTCTATATTGAGTTCAGAAATGAAGGCACATCATATCTACAGTATTCAATTCCTCATTTATTTCTATGGCTCAGGCAATATTCTTTGCACAGGCAAGAAGAAGCTATCCGTGCGGTCCATGGAGGTGGAGGAATGCCGGTGTATTCTGGCCTTCCAGCCTGTTCTCAACAAATTCACAAATAAGCCTGCCTTCTCAAATTTAAAGGGCCAGTGTGCGCTGCATTATTTCTTTCTTCACCTATCCTTTTTTCCCTGCACCTTTTTAAAAGGGAACTCCGGATAAGAAAAACTTTTCTATTAAAAGTACATTAAAAGTTATATAGATGTGTCAATACAATGTATTACCGTATCTGTACAGTTCTGCCACACTGGTAGCTGAAAAAAAATGGCCTCTGTCCCAATTCACATTGTCTCCTGCTCCTTCTGCTCTCCCCCCTTAGGAGACAAATATTCCATGCCTCTGTCTCACATTGTGTGTGTTTGCTGAGATCAGGCTGATGACGCAGACAGGGGGCCGGGCGTGATGTCACAGGAGGCTTGCCTGGATCCCCCAATCCACAGTGATTCACCATCTGTGACCGGCCAGAAGCAGGTGCAGCACTAATTTTACTGATTGGGATGGGTGGGGGACTGTGTGATCAGTGAGGAAAAGAATTGCATTCTGGGAAATGCTAAACCAGGAAGGACAGAAACACAAAACAGAACAAAAACCCTCCAAACAAATAGATTTTTGTTAGTTTCAAAACTGGGATAGACAGGTAAGTAATGCTTTATGCTTCTGCAGAAGTTTTATTTATTTTAACCTCTACCTGAAGTTCCCATTTAAAGCAGTTTCACTCTTCCTGTCTGTGCATTGTTGGTTCCATTGTGTTCCTGCACAAAGGTGTTGTTTCTGTGTTGTTCCATGTGCTGGCTTGTCGGACTACACCTAGCTGTCTGACCCCTTTTGTACTATTTTCCTCTCCTGTTGCAAACCTGTACTGTTTGACCTACATCTAAGCCACCAGTACCGACCTTCCGCTTGTTTTGACTACTCTCAGGAGTGGCAGCCTACTCAGCCAGTCACTGCCTATTCTCAGTCAGTCAGCAATCGGTTGATCGGGCTGTCACTCTTATCTCAGTAGTGACAGCCTGCTTAGCCAATCACTGACTGAGACAGCACCACAGCCACTGATTGGATAAGCGGGCTGTCACTCTTGTCTGTGGAATGACTGGCTGCTTACCCACTGGCTGTGGCACTGTCCCATCTCAGTCAGTGATTGGCTGAGCGGGCTGGAAGTGTTTGGAGATACCGGAGACCAATAGAAGGACACTGTGGAATGCGGACAAGTGAACATACCCATTTTTTTATGCGTAATTTATTGTGTGGCTGCTATCTTCACGAACCCGTTCCAAACTTGGTTCAGTACCGTAAGATTTGGTTCTCCCATTTCTATGCAAAAACCTATAAATATCAAGTCCCTAGCATCAAAAGTATAAGAATCACCAAAACTCTGTGAACCCTCTTACCGTAATTGTCACATACGTAAAACACAATGGTTTCTCCGATGGACTATCTTAGCTGTCTTAGCTTGCAGACAACCACAATAGAGCAGACTAGTGTTCCTGTCACTCCTAGTCAAGTCGTTCAGTATGCATTCTACATGTAGCCGTGTCTCATCTTGCAGAGTGTCAGAATAAACCAGACTAGTGTTTACCTATTAGATCACAGGTTTCGAGGGAGAGTAGAGGGGAAGATTTCTCTTTTTGAATTCTAAAAAAAAAAAAAAATTCTAGAAAAACTGATCTGTGCTCAAAATGCAAATTTTCTTTAAATTTTATAGTTACAACATTAATATATGCTGCCCTTTGTGATGGTTTTTGTGAGATTCCTGAATGTGTATCTTAATCCCCTTCTGATCAATATTCATGATACGTCCTGCCTTTATTATGATGATGGCTTATTTTTGTGCAGGACAAGTTATACTTTATAGAGCACAAGCCATAAAAGAAAGCAATAGACCAACCATAAACATGTGGAATCGTTAGTACATTACTTATTACTTTAGGCATCACATCAGGGCAGGGAGAGAGGGAAGGAAAGTAGCTGCACAAACTCAGGCTACAGCCGTTTCGTGGGACTTTCCTGCTTTATCTGGCCACAAGTTATACCTTATTATGGCAGCCTTCATTTTTTTTTCTTTTATTAAAAGAATGTACAAAAGGACAAAATAACATCAGTCGTATTTAAAGGGATTGGCCACGTTATAGTACAATAGTTCAGTTTACAGTATTAGGCCATGTTTACATGGTGTAAGACTCCAGACGTTCTGTGACCCGGCCGGGACATAGAACGCCCGTGTGAGAAAAGATCATCCCAGCCGGTACTACAATACAGGCTGGACGATCTTTATATCTGATGAATTGGGATGTGGGCGCGCCCACATCTCAATTCACCGCTGCACACAGTGGAGCTTGCAGCCGGTAGTTGAGATAGCCCGTGACGCCAATTCTGTGGTGTACAGCTAGTGATGGTAGTTGTTGTGACGCCAGTTCTAGTCCAGCACAGAGGTGTGATGTTGGTACCTGTTTTTGTATATTGCCGTTAGTGTTTCCAAATGGTCGGTAACCTTCTGGGTTGTTGTGGGTCCCTTGGGATTGGGAGTGGCAACTGATCTACCCGGACTATTGGTACCGCCACCCACAGAAAGGAGGAAAAACAACCCAAGTTGTGCAGTGGTGTGTGTATAGGTGCAAACAGAGAATAACAGAGTCCTGTGTGTTGTATAAAAATATAACAGCTTTACTGTAGAATTTTGCAGATTATAGTACACGGTTTTTACAAGTAAATAAGCTTGACACATTGAATGCTTGACCTCAGTGCTTGAGGGAGGTGCTTGAGAGAGGTAAGAGAGGTAGTTGTAGCGGTGCTCGTAGAGTGAAAAGTAGAGCAGAGGAGAGGAGTTTGCCAGAGGAACCCTAACCCAGTGTAGCTTTGTACTCTGCCGGTACCCTTAGTAGATATATTCAATGAAGTGCTACTCGTACTCACATTTAGACACTGGCTGACTGGCTTCTGCCCTCTGGTAGCATAGAACCCATCCCAGTATTGTAGTACGAGCCCCAGTCATTGTTATCTGGGTGTAGCTTGGTGTCAGAGTCTTCCCGGTTCCAGCACTGCGCAGTAGGATATGTAGACTTTTATACACTGGTTGCTTTGTCCTACTGAGGCTAGTTCCTATCTTGTTCAGGATACTGCCCTGCTCTGTTTAGATGTGTTCCTGGCGTGGGTCAGGGTGTTCCTTGGTGACTACTCTCCCTGTTGTGTGCTTAGCAATGCATTGTAGATATAGTGGTTTGACTGACAGAACGGTCGGTCTCTAGCTACATCTGTTCACACTCGTGGCTAGACTTAACTGAACTGCATACTTCTTCCCACACGGAGCTAACTAACTCCTCCTACAGGAGTGAGTGTGTGTAGAGAGCAAGGATAGGTTGAGAGAGAGAGTACCTCCTTTTGCTCAGCAAAAAACACATGGTACAACAAACATTAACCCATGACCTTCCTCAGTTGTGCAATAGAATACATATAAAACACTGACACCTAGTGGGGAAACTGTAAATACCTCCTCCACCACTTAACCTGAGAGAAAGCTTTTTGACAGGTGCATAGAAAACTAACAGTGGGACACCACATATGCAGGTGACACTCACATTTGTCCTTCTACTTCCAACCTAAACAGCTTACTTCCCACTAGAATTATGCCTAAAAATTACTTCCTATACGGATTGCTTAAATTGCCCACAGACATGAGAAGCCACCACACTTTCTTAGTCCACAATTCAGACATAGGTGGAACTTTCATTATACTCTCTTCTCAGACCTTTTCTAGGAGATTAGCGTAAGCAAATTTGGTGTTGCTCTGCCCATTATATGTTCTGCCATTGACAGCAATTACCACCATTACCTTCATTTGCAGTGGTACAAAAAGAAAACGAATTGCCAGCACCCCACTCACACTTGTTCACACCCCACTCACAATCTGTTCTAGAATTTTTTTATTTATAAAAAATTAACAGACAAAAATAGAAAATTGCTGCAGCAAACTGTTAGTGTTTTAGAGTTTTATGGAAAGGCAGAACCTTACTTTTGTGTGGGATCTACAGGCCCCACTACAACATCAGGCTTACAGAACATGTCGGCCTTCATGCCACGGATCCAGGCTACAGATCCAAGAATTTGTAACGTTTTCCCCGATAAAATGATTCTTTCATCCTAATATTGTAATTACCTATACAAATCATCATTACATTTACACATATAAAGTTTTATTCAATTCCAATAACTCTTGGTGCATTATTGAGTCTATTTCAATGAGTGTAGTTTTATGGTGACGTACCCTGTTGACACAAATTGTAATCTGATATACACTCTTTTTCTATATAAAATTGTTATCATGAGTTAAATGCAAGAGTCTTTCATAGGAATACACAGAAGCATTGGTGTGCAGGCAGTGTGTTCCTCTGGCGGAGGCATATTGATGTGTATGTTACATGCTCCTCTGGGTGCAGCCGTCCTATGCATGGAGCTGCTGTCTGATCCGCACTGACAGAACAGATAGAGCAATGGGGCAGTCTTTTTCCCCTGATCTATGGACACATCAGTATACAACAGTGGTAAATTACATTATCTCACCATTTGCAGACATTTATGTTTTCATATTAAAGGCAACCAGATTAAATTAAGAAAAATACTCAGCTAAGAGGTCCTTCAGTCTGGCATCCAACAGTGTTATCTTTGATAAAAAATAAATAAAGAATGACCAATCCTCAAAGGTACTTGCCCAAATGGATATATTGTCAGTTTAAAAATACAATGTAATAACAATCAATACAATAAATTCAATAAATACATATATGTGCACAGTTACCATAGGGCCCTAATGGTATGATAAATGCAATAAAAAATGCAATAAAAAATAAAAACCAGGATTGGATATATTAAATGGAGCTTGGTATGGCTCCTAAAAATGGTATCTCAAATAAAGGAAAGAAAAAAGAAGGATTTATATGGTGCACCTCTCACAAGACCAAATGACATTGATGATTTTATCATAATAATCTGCGACCTGTGGTACGCCAGAGATGTTATGTCCACACAGGTGACGGTATTTGGAAAAAATCGCTAACGGTACTTGGAAAGGATCGCTAAGTACTCACTATTTGCGACCTGTAGTCCGTCTGTGATTACCACTATGGATCGCCAAAATGGAACGCTGAATGTCCGCTATGTGCGACTTGTAGTGCGCTCGCGGTTTCCACTGTGGAGCACCGTCCTGGGTCTCCAATCTCAGGTATGGTTGTCTTATTGTTTATACCGCTTCTAAAGCCGGGAGCGTCGGCTGGAGAGTGGCGTCTTCTCCGCTCGCGGTATAGTTGTGAGTCCTGTTCGTGGCGATCCAAACGCGGGAACTCAGCTGTCAATCAGAGTTCCGTGGCGGTATACGGTGAATGTCGTAATCTGTAGCTTGGCCAAGTCTCAATGCTCAAGGTCAGAGATGGTGCACTATCGGTACCAAGAGGAATAGCTATACGCGTTTCAAGGCAACCAGGGCCTCTTCGTCAGTAGCTTATACAGACTCTGCGGTTGTGGTCCGTTTTATATCGTTGTAAGAGAGAGAGTGAAAATTAGAGTCTTAGGTTATTTCCAAAGTGCGAAATGTCCGATGTGGATCGGGTCGTTGTTGGTGAATTGCACAGTTGTATAGGCAAGAGATGACATATCAAAAAATGACGTGTTAAAAGATACATAATGTATACAGGTACTTATCTTTAAAATTTAGTTCATTAATAGAGAATATATTAATAAAGAGATATATAAAGTGAATATATAAGGTGGTCATTAAATCCATCACATCACTTAAAGTATAGATAGAGAACATGAAAATAAAAATGAAAATAAAAATAAAAATAAAATTAAAAATAAAAATAAAAATAAAAATAAAAGTAAAAATAAATACAAATAAAAATAAAAATACAAATACAAATAAAAATAAAAATAAAATAAAAATAAAAGTAAAAATAAAATAAAATAAAAATAAAAATAATAATAATAAAAATAAAAATAAAAAATAAAAATAAAAATAGAGATATATAGATATATGCATCAAAATATGAGATTAATAATGTAATTGGGAAGGGAGGGAGGGCATGTATCACAGGGCACATGGCCAGGCTGATAATTAAACAGCCGGCTGGTCATTGCCATGGGAAACATGCCCCCCCTCTAAAGGTAGGTATCAAGATTTAAAGAAAACCAAATATTTCTAACTCTGCATTGAGTCCCTTAGGCTGTATAGATTCGAACTCATAGATCTTACGAGATTCAGCTCTAGACATTTGTGTGATCAGATCTCCCCCCCTCCAGTTTTTCTTTACACTTAGTAGGGCTGTAAATGTCAGTTGTCTTGGGTCTCCTGAGTGGTGTTCGGAAAAATGTGCCGATAGGGGGTGTGTCATATTACGTTTACGTATATTGTATAGATGTTCAGCAATTCTAATTTTCATTTGGCGTTTAGTTCTGCCTATATACTGTTTCTTACAGCTACATTCTATAAGATAAATGACTCCCTTTGTGGCACATGTCAAAAATTCTGTAATTTCCCATTTAAAATTGTTGACTGTGGATGTAACCGTTTGTACTTTCCCTCTGGAGTTGGTGATTTTACAATTGCTACATGTTCCACATTTATGGAAGCCTTTGCTGGTTAACCAGTTAGTTGTGATTGTGTTTCTGTGGGGGTTTCTAATTGTTGGTGCTATCTGGATTCCTAGATTCGGTGCTCATCAATGTCATTTGGTCTTGTGAGAGGTGCACCATATAAATCCTTCTTTTTTCTTTCCTTTATTTGAGATACCATTTTTAGGAGCCATACCAAGCTCCATTTAATATATCCAATCCTGGTTTTTATTTTTTATTGCATTTTTTATTGCATTTATCATACCATTAGGGCCCTATGGTAACTGTGCACATATATGTATTTATTGAATTTATTGTATTGATTGTTATTACATTGTATTTTTAAACTGACAATATATCCATTTGGGCAAGTACCTTTGAGGATTGGTCATTCTTTATTTATTTTTTATCTTGCATTTTCTTGCCCATGGTACTGGGTTGACCTCTGACCTCAGGTGCAGTAAAGTATAGAGAGCTCCACCATCTTCTGTATTTCTTCAGTGTTATCTTTGGCTTGTCTCCTTGAGATCAGTGATCTGTTTCTCTTATAGCTTTACTAGGCATTGTTCCCACCTAGCCAGAATCCTGCTCCACACTGATGAGGGGCAACACCCTGAAACAGCTGTCTGTGGATGGATACCTGGCCTTGGTTTTCCCTTGTCATTACATTGACTTATAGTGTCACTTAATATGGTGGTTTTCCTACAGGAGCCATTGCGTGGCTGGGCCCTTCCAGAGGGATATCTGGCTGATCCTGTGTTTTCAGACTCTTAAAAGTGGTCCAGTGCCAGTGACTGTCTTAACTGGATCCACTGATAAAAGTCTGGTTGTAAAAGCCATTGGTACTTACATTCCAGTTCCAATTGCTGTGATTGGTGATAGTGATGCGCAGTTGGCAGGCGATGATTTTAGGTCAATGATCATTCTCATCAGCTGATCGTTGTGATTCAGCGCATTATTGCTTCATGTAATAGGACTCTAACAGTACGTCCTGCTGCGGATAGTTACCTCTCTCCAGAATGTACAGTTGTACAGAGGAGGGGGGGGGGGGAATGGAGTCCTGTGTTTATGGCTTCTTCGTAGGATGTAAGAAAGCAGTGTGCTGTGTAGTTTCTATGTCTATACCGTCGACAGGACATAAATGCAAGGACGGGAACAATAGTGAGCTCTCCCTCTTCCCGTTGGTCATAGACTTTGTCCAATCTTACTGACGTTGTTTCTGTTTTGTACACTTCTCAATTCTCAGGTGCGGTAATAGAAGTAGAACATCATATATCAAGATGCTAAAGTTGTGATATTATTTTTACACTTGTGTTTTCTGTTTTGGTTAGTAGTTTGCGTTAGTATTGGTAAGCCAAAACCTGGGTTGAGTCTAAAACCTACTGTAGGTTTCATTTCCTTCCCGTCCTCAAGATATTTGTTTGCCGATTTTTATCTTTAGAAACTTCAAATATTATAAATCTAGTGATGCTCTCACCTGATAATGGAATCTATTATAGTCCAGACAATCTTCTGTGAGCTAAACCGCTTGTATTCCAGTGTGATAAACTGTGCACAATTGGATTCACTGCTCAGACGAAAGCAAGACTATCAATTATAAGTACAGTATGGGTGCGCAGCTAGTGAATGGAAGCAACAATTCCTTTTAATTCTTCTTGCCCTGGAGCTGGAAAGTACAAAGAAACACAACTAAACTAATAAGGGGTAGGGTGAAAGGGGGGGGGGGGGTTAAGCCATTCTGCTGCCCAAGGCAAACTATGCAAAAGATCTGTGTGTGTGTGTGTGTGTGTGTAAAAAATTTATATATATATATATATATATATATATATATACTAGTGTTAAAAACAAATGCTCAAGCGCTTCACTCAAGTAATAAACCCCATTGAAATAAATGGGAGAGTCGAGCATTTTTGTATATTTCATCACTTGAAGGGATGTTCAAACAAAATATGCAAAAATTAGAATGAAAAAATGAACATAGGTTTCTGCAAGACACATTAGAACTCTGGCGGTGTGTCTGCAATCACCAGCATCCTTAGCCCACAATTCTCTGGATCAGGACCAGTGTCGGACTGGCCCACCAGAGGACCAGTGGGCTCTCAGCTTTAGAACCTGCACAAACAATGGCTGACATATTGTTTCTCACTGGTTCTTCATTGGTGGCCCTTAGGATTATATTTCCTCTGGTTGGCCCCAGATACCTCAGTCACCTTAGGGTCACACACAGCAGAGTAGCCTGTGGTAGCATGGCCCTCCATGCTGTGGTCTCCCGCTGTTATCCCAGGGTCCTCAGATGCTGTAGAGGGAGGTGAGGCTAAGCTGGAGAACCTGCACCCTGCGCCTCCTCGCCCTGTGCCTCCTCGCCCTGTGCCTTCTCGCCCTGTGCCTCCTCGCCCTGTGCCTCCTCGCCCTGTGCCTGGCCGCTCTGCTCTGCATTCACTTCTTACATTTGAATGCACAAAGTTGCAGAGTTCCGGGAAAACATATTTTCCTGGACTTCCTAGGGCTGCATCCAACTTCTTCATCCACTGGCATTCAAATGCAGAATGATCGGACTTGAGCATGATTTCGTTGTGCTCATCTCTATCCATTATCTATTTGCTTCCTGAATTCTAATATCTAATTGTTGCAGTGAGAAGATGAGCAGAGACATAAGCTGTGATGATGCATATAACGGAGTTGGGAGGCAAAGCTGGACATCAAAGCTGTCACATTTTCACGGCCCCATATGTATTACTTAAACAAATAAATCGAATACATATTTGTGTGTAATAAGCTGCATCATTTCACATTGCACATTGGTAAAAGTTTTCCATGTGATTATAGTCTAGAAAGCGATTTTATTATTGCATTAATCAGAGTTTGGCATAAAACAAAGCACCGTTTCTGATGCCAAGGAAAATTAATAGATACTTTATTCGGCTTACAAAATTTCCTCTTTTCCAATGAGACTGATGGCTTTCTATAAAAATCTGTGTACCATGCTAGGAAAAACCTGTGCCATCCATCTGGGTCAGTATTACAGAAATGCACAGGTTACAAATGACGGCCCCAGTTAGATCAGGGCCATGGTTTCTTCATGGAGCTAGTTCCGTACACTAGGTTGTATGTATGTTGTATGTAACTGTTAACTCTTGAATTATTAAAGGCTGGCTGGATGTATTCCACAAAAGGAGAGAGATGAAAGAGGCTCCCGACTAATTAATGGGATATCTGTAAGGCTGTGTTACCATTATAATGACGTATTCTAAAGAGTACACTGAAAGACATTAGTAATAAATCCAGAAATGAACATCTGCTGGTTCTTCTCATGTAAATGAAACCTTCTGGACGTCAGCTGCCCGCCCTATTAAGAATTCATCTGTTAGATCTTACTAATGTATGAAAGATCAATGAGGACCCAACGGTCCAAACTAATATTCTTTGAAAGATGGTCTATTATTAGAGGATAAGCTATTATTAATATCCTTCATTTCAGGAACTGACACTAAGCACATGGCAATAATTTGTTTTAGCAATTCACCATTGACATATCCATTATGTACATGATAAGACGGTTTATGACAATTATCGTGTGTTAGAACATCGAGGCAGATATATAACCTGCGCATGTGGCCGTGGTGGGTGGGCGGGGACACGTGGCAAGGCAATAAGTAGGCATGGCCTCCTCTCCCTCTTGATTTAATTTAAAAATAATGAGGCTCTTGGTTACCATTTGCAAATAGTATTAACCATCCCACCACCATAAGGTGGCCTCATGCCCGGGATGGACCCTACACTATGCTGAAGTCTCTCCATGGCATATAATGAGCGTATGCTCCGGACATGCAGGATCCAACTAATTTTAAGTGATTTTCATATCTGTATTGAGTCTGTGTCTTGAAATTAGTGGTTAACTGTTGCATTTTTTGTATGTTTGTAACTTTGGCCATAGCGACGTGCTCCTGCCTAGTGTCATTGGTGTTGTAGGAGAGTTGACCAAATTTGTCTTTTTGCCTTATTTATCATGGTTAACGCCTACAATCAGGCTTAACCCTTAGACGACCCAGGGCGTATAGTTACGCCATGGAAGTCTGTCCCCAGACGACCTAGGGCGTAACTGTACGTCCTGGGTGGTTCTCCCGCGGAGCGCGCTTCATAGCAGGTGGGGGCCGGGACCTCACCGGTAATGACACGCTGCAGCGATCGCGCTGCCGCGTGTCATTAACCTCTTAAACTCCGCGGCGTTTATGTGTAAGTGACAGGGGGAGTCCCCTGTCACTTACCGATCGGTAAAACGGACTTCCGGAGGTCTCTCACCTCCCTCAGTGCGGTCCGATCGGCGATCTGCTGTACTGAGCCTGCACAGGCAGGCTCAATGAGCAGATCGCCGATAACACTGATCAATGCTATGCCTATGGCATAGCAGTGATCAGTGTGTGTAATCACACAAGTGTATGTACAAGTCCCCCAAAGGGACTTCAAATGTGTAAAAAAAAAAAGTTAAAACACTAACACACTACCCCAAAGCCCCTCCCCCAATAAAAGTTGAAATCACCCCCCTTTCCCATTATATAAATAAAACATTACCATAGCGTGCGTAATTCTCCAATCTATTAAAATATTACAAGCGTCATTGCGAACGGAGAACGGCGTAGACGAAAAGAGCGAAAAAAGTGGGCGGATTACCGATTTTATGTTACATTATATATTAAAAAAAATAATAAAAAGTGATCAAAACGTCCGATCTTCACAAATATGGTATAAATAAAAACTAGAGATCATGGCGGAAAAAATGACACCCCATACAGCCCCATAGGTGAAAAAATAAAACTGTTATAAGCGTCACAATAGTCCCATTTTATTTATAATTAATTGCCAAAAAAAAGGATTTTATTAAAAAAAAATATATAACATTAGAGAATCTGCGTAAACCTGCATATGGTTGTGTTCGGACTGACCTATAGAATAATAGTATCATGTCGCTTTTACCATATAGTGCATTACGTAGACACAGGAACCCCCCAAACCTTACCATATTGCATTGTTTTTTACGATTTCACCTATTTATATCTTTATAAATAATATATTTGGAATTCCGTCATACATGTTATGGTAAAATGAATGACGCCATTACGCAGTACAACTATTCCTGTAACAAACAACCCCTTACATGGCCTGTAGATAGAAAACTGAGAGTGCTAGAGCTCTTAGAAGGGGAGGAGGGAAAAACTAAAGCACTAAGATCAAAATTTGCGCGGTCCACTGAGTCATTTTGGGCCTGGTCCTCAAAGGGTTAAATCATGGCTGCAATCTATACCTCCTCTGAAGCAGGTGTAGATTTCTGTGCTCACCATGAAGCAAGCGCAGGTCTTGCTGGATTTACTAAGAGGCATGTGCTAAATCTGACAAATTGCATGGGGTGGGGCTTTAATTAAGTCTTGATAAATCGCTCCCATTTTCTCTTTTCTAAAGGTGATAATAGACTTTCAATAGTTCCCTTTCCCAATCTCCCCATACACATGAACATGCATATGCAAAAAAGTCCATAGAGTCACAGCTACGAGTCTCAAAACAGATATCCAGATATTCCCCCAGGGAAGGACCTAGCTAAGGGATTGCTCCTGTCAGGAGACTACCAAAACCACCATATTAAGTGGCCCTTTAGTCAATATCCAACTCAATTACATGTTTCAGGACATGACCAGGGAAATACCAAAGCCAGGTAACTACCCCCTTCAGTGTGAAGCAGGATTCTGTCTAGGTGGGAGAAATGCTTTGTAGACCAATACAGCAAACAGATCACTGAACCCAGGGAGACCAGCCAAAGAAAATAGTGTCGGCTGCTGGTTAAAACGCTCAAAACAGAGATACTTGAAAGTGCTAAATATAGTAGAGGTAGCTGTAGCAGTGCTTGTATAGTTGGGGCTGTGGGAGAGGGACCTTCTCCTGTCAGATCAGCCCATCTCAATGGACCGTGTCCTAATGTGGCCACGGTACATCGATGATGTTTTCCTGATCTGGCAGGGGACTGAAGAGGATCTACGGATTTTCATGGAACAACTAAACAACAATATCCGTAATATCCATTTGACATACAAATGGGATGCGGGAAAAAATTGATTTTTTGGACATCATGATAAAAAAGGATTCCTCTGGTTATTTACAGACGGACGTGTACAGGAAGTCCACATCGGTGAACTCAATCCTACACGCAACATCTTCCCACCCAACATCTACAATTAAGGCAGTACCCACCGGCCAATACCTGAGGATCCGCCGTATTTGCTCTTCTGATGAAGATTTTGAGCGACAGGCACAGGAGCTACAACAAAGGTTCCTGGACAGAGGATACAGTAAGAGAGCATTGAAGAAAGCATACAAACGAGCCAAGACAACGGACAGACAACAACTGATTCACACATTCATCTCGAGGAGGTCAAACAATCAGGTAAGATACATTACTAACTATCATGGCCAATGGCAAAAAATGAGAGAAGTGGTGCAACAATATTGGCCTGTTTTATTATCAGATACCACCTTACAGAAATACTTACCGAGGACACCATCGATCACTGCTAGAAGATCTGCCAATCTAAGACATGTTAACAAAAAGTCATTACCCTGGACAACAAAGGAATCCTTTTAATACCAAAGGACCTAAGTGGGGATGTACCCCATGCGGGAAATGTGTGGCATGCCCCAATGTCGAACGGGCCACGAACTTCACTGACTCTTCTGGTCAGCATACATACGATATCCGACAGACCATCACGTGTGACACAAGGTATGTGATCTATTATGCTACATGCCCCTGTGCCAAGATATACATTGGACTCACCAGCAGAGCCTTGAAGATACGTGTTCGGGAGCACATGAGGGACATTGAAATGGCACGCAGTGAGAATGTGCATATTAACTTAAAACCGGTAGCATGGCATTTTAAAAGATACCATGACTGCAACTCCCATCTGCTAAAGGTCAGAGGCATTGACAGAATGAACATAAGAGTCAGGGGGGGTGATTGGAACACACGCCTGGCTCAATGCGAAGCCAAATGGATATGGAAGTTAAAGACTGTGCATCCTATGGGCATGAATGAGGTTCTGAGCTTCGCTCCATTTCTTAATTAAGGTGCTAGATCCTTAGTTTTCTTGTCCAAATTCCATTCATTTAAAATTTCTTCATTGTTTATTTATAATAAAAAACAATTAATTAATATTTTTTATATATTTTCTGTTTTAGATTCTTCTCCCCCACCAGTACCATTTGCACGGATGTTCCAGATGAAATATATGAAGTTGTAAACGATGAAAAAAATCTTTTCCCCTCCTCCATTTTTTTTTTCCAATTCACATCATGCGTTTTTTGCACTTTATGCGTTTTTGATGCGTTTTTTGTGATTTTGGGATATTTAAATTGCACAATGCACTTGCACTTCATTTGATGGCTTGTTTTTATGATTACCTTGTTGGGCACGTAACACACTCAATACACTAAACACACATTTTCACTTTTTTCACACATCAGTCCACTCACACATAATAACTGATATACCTACACACACATATTTATTTGATATAACACTCATGTTTCTCACATAAGTATATGGCTTTATATATTACGTTTTTTTGTAATAAATTATATATTTATATAATTATATACACATTTTTATACTTTATATCTAATATTCACGCATATTCACAATTAAATTTTGTAACAAAATGACCACATGAGCACAATATGCACAATATGCACTTTATCCATAGGAGGGGACATGGAACATCCTTTCCATAATGTTCGCTCTATTTTTGACAGTCCGTGGCAGTGCGTATGTCCGGAAAACTTCTCACTCTGTTGCTTGGGGCGGCCCATGTGACCGGCAGCGTTGCCATGGCGCACATTGATCACGTGGCCCGACGTGTCGGGTCATGTGACCGGCGCCGTGACGTCGCTTCCGGTTTGGCCGAGGGATGGAGGACTGGACATGCGCCAAATAGGCCACAGGTGATTATTTAGTAACAGAAAGAGCGATTGGTGGGATGAAACTACTTATACCCTAATCGGATGGGACGTCATCACCCCCGGACGAAGGCAACGAAACGCGCGTCGGGGTGGTGGCGTCCTGGAGGAGCTACATAACAAACAGACCTCTAAGGTAGTATACTCGCTGGATCCCCAGAATTTGTGGGGTAATAACAACAAATAGGTGGACTATAGAATTAATGTCATGATGTATGCTAATCCAATGAATTTTATGCACTAGTACTTTTGGCAATGTAATTTAATACTCATTTAGCAATATTTATTGTGTATTGCACTTTATCCATCTGTAAGAACGACTTGTGTTGTGGGTCAGGGATTGCAGCAAATAATATGAGTTAATAAATTAAGAACCACCTCCAGGATAGCCACCGTTCTTTTTAATGTTAGGTTTTTTCTCTTTTTATGAATTGTTTTAAATATATGTACTTAATAAAGATTGAATTTTCTTGCTACGTAAGTTCAGCATTCTTCTTTTTTTGGTGAAAATATTTGAGAGTAAAGTAGAGTGTAGCAGCGTAGAGGAAAGGAATTTGTCAAGGGAGTCCCAACCCAAAGTAGTACTGTGCCCTGCCGGAACTTGAGATAAAATACTTGAGAGTGAGAAGTTTACTTGTACCAGTTTTTAGACTGATGTCTGATCAGCTTTTGCCCTACAGTGTTGAGTTTCCCGTCCTAATAGGGTGATACAAGCCCGAGCCATGGTTACCTGGGTGAAGCTAAGTGTCCGAGGGTGTCCCAGTGAGAGAATACGTACAGAATACGTAGACCTTCTGGTATCTTTGTTCTATCCAGGCTAGTTCCTTTGTATATCAAGATACTGCCCTGCTCTTTGTAGAGTGGTTCTCAGCGTGGGCTGGGTTTATCCCCGACACTTCTCCCTTGTTGTGTCTAGCACTGCATTTTGGAAATAGTGGATACACTAGGAAAAATTAGTGTCTCTGGTTGCTTTATACATGTGTGTCTCAACCTAGTCACTAACACAACTAAACTGACTTCCTGTCCACAATGTAACTAGATACTTTCCTAGAGGGTGTGTGTGTGTGTGTGTGTGTGTGTGTGTGTGTGTGGAGAGACGGGATAGTTAGAGGAAGAGAGAGTATCTCCTATAGGTCAGCACAGACCACATGGTACAATAACAACAGTAACCCTTTGCTTACTTCAGATGTGCAACACAGAACAAGGTTCAAAAGAATCACTGACACCTTATGGTGTAGAATAGTGGTAGAATGCTACCTTCATCACCACTGAACTGAAGAGAGAACTTTACGACAGGTGCCTAGGGCATTTAATTGTGGGACACCACAAACTCTGTACTGTCATTGCCTATGGCTCTACTTTCTCGCAGCTGGTTTTGCTGCTCTCTGCTGCAAGAATGTAGCCGCTGCCCACTTAACCCACCAGCTACCGGTCTAAAACTTTACCTGCCAGCGCTTTCACCTGCTGCTCTGGCTCCCGGGTCACTGACATCCCACTCAGCCAGCTCAGCAAGCTCAGCTCAGCTTATTTGCTGAGCAAGACATCAGTGACTCAGGAGTCTGAGAAGCAGTTGGGGGCGTGGGCATGTAATGTATTAGCCCAGCAGTTGGTTGGTTAAGTGGGCAGTGGCTACATTCTCGCACTAGTCTGAACATACCCTAAGACATCATCTTTTGAGATTTAAGAGGCTACTTTTGTCCAAAATATGAGGATTGGGGACTTTTACTTGGCCCCTATCAAATGTTATTAAAGGGGTTGGACACTTTATTCTTAAAGTGTACCTGTCATAGAGACATGTCAAAAGTTTTGATTGGTCCGGGTCTGAGTGTTCAGACCCATACCGATCGAGAGAATGAGCCAGGAAAAGACCGCACTGCAGCACATCCACTCTCCACTCTGAGCTCTATCTCCAGTTTGCAAATTTACATTCATTTTTTTTTTAGTTCTCATGCTTTATACCAAAGCTATACTTACTTGTATCCAGGTCCAGTCTCCTGAAGCTTTTTAGTCTTGTGCTGGTTGAAAAAAAAAACGAAACACATGAAGTCCAGGCCAGTAAAGAGAGTAACAGCTCAATGCGTCCATCAATCCCATGACTGCCTTCTCTGTGAGCGCAGATAACCGGGACTTCCTGTGTTTAGTCTCTTTTTTTTAACCAGCACAAGACTAAAAAGCTGCCTTCAGGACCTGGACCTGGATACAAATAAATATAGCTTTTTTATAAAGCATAATAACTAAAGAAAAATAAATACAAAATAATAACAATGTAAATTGCAAATATACTTTATATAACATCTACTGCTGATTTAGATTTTGAAAGTTACAGGTTCACTTTGAGGCCATGTTCATACGCTGTAAGAGACTGTTTGTTCTGTGACCCGGCTGATCTCAGAAAAAAGATTATCCCGGCCGGCACTACAGTACCAGCCGGATGATCTTTAGCACCGTTGAGTTCTGATGCAGGCGCATCCGTGCACGCCTGCATCAGCCCTCCTTACTGCACACTATGGAGCATGCGCCAAGAGCCGCACGCTCCGTAGTGTGCAATGACATGTCACTTTTCTATGGCGCCACTAGGGATCCCGGCCGGAGTGTATACTATGTGTATACACTCTGGCCGGGATTCCCTCAGCCTGCAGCCCAACAGCCGTGATTTCTGCGGAACTTACGTAGTGTGAACATAGCCTTATTATAAAAATTCTGTCACTCACAATTACTTACCCTCCTTCAGTGTGGAAGGAGTTCAGAGCCGGGAGAGAACACCCCTGCAGTAAAGTAAATACATACAACATACAAATTAACCCTTTTCTGCCCCTAACATCATCCATGTCTCCTGTTGCTGTATCTTATCTTTATCCGACCCCTGTTGCTATAGCTAATAGGTTACTATACCTAATCGTTGCTCCTGTTACTGTACCTGATTGTGCCAAAACCAGAAGTGGATCCATGGAAAAAGAATTGCAAGCATAAAAAGTAAAAGTGGCGTCATCCGTTGAAGCGCGCATGCGCGCGAAATGGCCATCGTGTATACGCCGTGAAGGTGGTTTGGCGTCTGCCCGCATGAGAGATGTTTGCACGGACTTTTAAACTGCACATCTTTTGAATAAAGAAGAATTTTGCCATATATGGGTGAGTGCCCTTATCTTTCTTTCTTGCACATACTAAATACATTACTAAATAATGCTGACATTGAGTAAATGGGATTTATTATCTCATTTGTGTTATATGATTTTTGCTAAAAGCAGAGAATTTTAAACCTAAAAAAAATCCACTTAGAGTTTAAACTTTTTGAACAAAGAGGGTTAATGTATCGACCAAAATTTACTACTACCATGAAGTACATGGTAGTACATGTTATGAGAGAACAAGTTTCAGAATCACTTGCATAAGTTTAAGTGTAACAAATTTATTATCACATAAAACAAGACCTATCAGATTTGAAAAACTGGCTCAGCCAATCACTGAATGAGACGGGACAGCACCATGGCCAGTGATTGGCTGAGCTGCCAGATGAGTCAGTCTCGGAATTGCAGATGGGATTGTTCAGCCGGGGACCAAAGATGACTGAGGAGGACACCAGGGGAACACAGAAAGGTAGGAATAGCCTGTTTGTTATGTTTTGCACTGGGGCAGCAACAGATATAAAGTAAATTCTGAGCGGAATATCCTCTTAACAAGCATAACTAATAGAGATATTATTTTCTCATTCTGATTTTCTCCTTTTTTCTTTCATAGGAAAAAGCATAAGTAACTGGCACAGAGTATGTCATGGACCCATTGGACAATACTAAGCAGCTTATGTTGTAAGCAACAAGTCAGGTGCAGAGTAATTGGCAGCTTACAAGGGAACTCCAGGCAGCCTTATTAAAAAAAAAATGAGTGTATGAGTAACTGGCACTAGGGATGTCACGATACCCGAATTTTAAGTTTGATACCAATACCAGCTTTCTTATTTCGATACTCGATACTATTTCGATACTAAATAAAGTTTGAAAAAAAAAACATGTAAAAATACAAATATACTGTAATTTCCCCCCGCCCAGACTGCGAATATGATGCCCCTATGTACAACATTTTTATTTATCTGACTTTTTGATCACTTTGATACCTTTTATCGTTCTGACAATTATGCATGCAATGGTTGCCAAATACATGTATGTTCCTTTTTTTTTTTTTTTTACTTATTTTGAAAAAAAAAAAAAGGGAAAAGGGGGGATTGTTGGAACCTTTATTATGAATTTTTTTTTTTAAATACTTTTTATTTTCCCTCTACCTCGCAGCATACCTCCCTATGCACTACAATTCCCAGCATACCTTCTTATGCACTACAAGTCCCAGCATACCTTCTTGTGGGGAGTTGTGCACAAGGAGGTATGCTGGGAGTTGTAGTACATAAGAAGGTAAGCTGGGAGTTGTAGTGCACAAGGAGGTATGCTGGGTGTTGTAGTGCATTGGGAGGTATGCTGGGAGTTGTAGTGCACAAGGAGGTATGCTGGCATGTGGTGTCAGGAGGCTGCTGCACAACTGCAACTCCCAGCATACCTCTTTGTGCACAACAACTCCCAACCTACCTCCTTGTGCACTACAACTCCCCACAAGAAGGTATGCTGGGGGTTGCAGTTGTGCATTAGCAACCTCCTGACACAACAACATCCAGCATACCTTCGTATGCACTAAAACCCCCACATACCTCCTTGTGTATTGCAACTCCCCACAAGAAGGTATGCTGGGAGTCTTAGTGGACACTGAAGTATGCTGGAACTTGTAGTGCACAAGGAGGCTGCTAATGCACAACTACAACACCCAGCATACCTTCTTGTGGGGAGTTGTAGTGCACAAGGAGGTATGGTGGGAGTTTCAGTTGTGCAGCAGCAACCTCCTGGCACAACAACTCCCAGCAGCATACCCCCTTGTGCACTACAACTCCCAGCATACTTCCTTGTGCACAAAGAGGTATGCTGTGGGTTGTACTAGTGCACAACGAGGTATGCTGCTGGGAGTTGTAGTGGAGCAGCAGCCTCCTGACACAACTCCCAGCGTACCTCCTTGTGCACAACTCCCCACAAAAAGATATGCTGGGAGTTGTTCCACTGTGCCGGCGGGCCCTGGGGGGATGGCGACAGGATTGTGGAGGGACCCCACTGCAGCGGCAGGTCCTGGTGGGAGAGCTAAAGGGTGCAGGGAACCCCGCTGTATTAGTGGGTCCTGGAGTGTGCGGGGGACCCCTGCTGCACCGGCGGCTCCTGGAAGGTAGAGAACTGGAGGGTGCAGGGAACGCCGCTGCACCAGCCGGTCCCGGGGTGGGGAGACTGATAATGGTTAAATGAATGCCGCCCGCGGGCCGCAGTCATTAGCAGTGGGGGCCACTCCATATGCAGCAGACCTCTGCTGCATACGGAGCGGCTTGGGAGTGATTAAATGCCGCTGTCAGTTGTGACAGCGGCACGTACAAATAGCCGACACTAGCGATCGATATGTGCCGGCTATTTGAAATCCGCGCCGTCGGGAGCTGAGAGCGCGCGGGCGGAGGAGGGGACACCAGGGGGCAGGGGGCAGTACCCAGAGAACATAGCCGGCGCTCAGTTAGCCGCCGGCCATGTTCTCTGAACTATACTTCATGTTAAGTTGCGCTATTACGCAACTTAACATAAAATTTCGATACCAGGAAATCCTGGTACCGAACCGTTTTTCTGCCCGAAATATCGATAGTAGTATCGATATTTCGGTGCATCGTGCATCACTAACTGGCACAGAGTATGTCATGGACCCATTGGACAGTACTATGCAGCTTATGTTGTAAGCAACAAGTCAGGTGCAGAGTCATTGGAACTCCAGGCAGCCTTATTAAAAAAAATGCGAGGTTCTTACTTATGTTCCCCCCCACCCATGCCCTGCCTCTCTCTGTCCATATTCCGCCCCCTCCCACCCTCTCTCTGCCCACTGTCATCTCTGCATCCTCAGTCTGTGCTCAGCAAACAAACTGAATGTGAGACAGGGGTCACATGATCTTTGTCTCCTTGATGGTGGCAGCAGAGGGAGCTGGAGACAGAGTGGATTGCGGTTTTCTTCACTTCCTGAATGTCAATCAACTACCAGTGTGGCAGAAATGTGAAGACACAGTAATACATTATATAGAGACATGTATATAACTTTCAGGCTATGTTGCCATTATGGTAACGAGCTGGCTAATTTCAGGGAAAGGAGGCAGTCTATTGACAATGATAACTAGAGATGAGGGAAGCGAATCAGACGAATTTCGATTCACAGCAAATCGGGTGTTTAATTTGCCTCATTGAGATTCTCAAATTTGCCAGATTTGCTTTGCAAATTTGTTAAACATGGCGGACACAATAGCGAATGCACATGTTAGCTTACACTTACACAGTTGCGTACATTACGAAGTTGTGAACATTATGCAGTTGCGAATATTACGCAGTTGCGCACACCACGAGATAAACATTCGCATGTTCGAAAGTATTGTTATAACCATTCCGATCAAACAAATTGTTCGTATCGGCAAACACAATAAGCGGCATATTTGTACGAACATACGACTATGCCACTATTTTTACTGAAATTTGTTTGTATGAAACTCGCAAATATTAATGAATTCTTGCAAATATTCGCGAACTTTGCAAAATGAATTTCCGAGTGAATCGCTCATCTCTAATGACGGCCTCTAATAACGATTATTCTTTGCGTTGGTCATTATCAATTGATGGCTTGCTCTCCTCTATATAGGACAGTGCGCTCCCGTTTTAAAAACATAGCCTCAATGTCTCAGTTTAATAGAAAATAATTTTCCCTATCCAGAGTTTCCCTTTAAGAACCAGAACAGGGTTAGAAAATTGCTTCTGCATCTGAACATTCTTTAAAACTTTGTATCTTTTCTTTTATGCAGCTGGATGAGGCCTTTAAAAACAGAGCTGACTGGGGGCGAGAAACCTAAGAGAAACTTTAAGAGAATAAGGTGTCAGTTCAAATTTAGAGTATTTGGAAACAAAAAATGCATGACCTGTATAGAAACACTTCTCTGTGCATAGCGCTCCTTGACCTTGTTTTCTCTTAAAATGTAGATCAAAGACAGTGACAAATAGGGAAGGATTTCAGAAATGCACTAGAAGATGATGCCATGCAAGTGCTAAAAAAAAAAAAAAGAACAGAAAACCATAAGATGTAATATGAGGACAGCAATTTTGCGGTCAGACGCTAATAAGTACGAGTGTTATTTTGTTTCTTTTTTGCTGCAAGACTTTAATACTATAATTGTAGTCTGTCCTCTGGGATTTCTTCTGTTTTACGTTATTACGGTAGGATTTAGTAAAATACCAAATTACCTGTTGTATTAAATCACCATTATTAGTCAGGTGTCAATTGGTCAGCATTCTTCTAAAACCTTAATGTGTACTAAATCAATCACGATGCTACGGTAATTGTCGTCATCCAAGTAATTAAGGACAGAAGTTACAGACAAATTACATAGTGTCAATAGAACAGCACATTATTCTTCAAAGAGGATGTCCTAACTATATAATCTCCGTCCATTCCTGAAGGTGATTTCCCACCAAGGAACTGCTGCTATGGTAAACTTATGTGTCAGCCATTCATTTGAGCCATGTACAGACCTTCTCAAATGCAGCAGTACTCACCCACAGCTGCTACATGCGATCACTCATTGTAGGTAGCACCTAGACCTACCACTTTTAGAAGCTTTGGCTGTCCAGGCATGATGAGAATTGTAGTTTTGCAATAGCTGGTGGGCTGCAGTTTGACACCCCTGCAGTAGAACCTCTAAGTAAGGTGGAATATAGGAAATCCCAAGAAAATGAAAAACAGCAGCCAGGAGGGGGTGCAAGAAAATAATAAACAAGTAAACTCACCCCACCTTGTGCCTTTATTGCGCTGCTCCAGGGTCCTGTTGACGACCGCTGGCTTTCATATTCAGCTGGAAAGCAGGTACATCATGTACCCAGCTCTTCCAGCTGCAGTGTCCCACCCCAGTCACTGATTGGCTGAGCGGGCGCAGGAAGCAGGTGGGGTTTTAAAAAAAAAAAAAAAGGAGATCCCCACGTTGGCGCCAATCGGGTAATGTAAAAAATAAAAAAAAAAAGTGGGGATGCACCATTGCTTACTGTAGAGGAGCAGACCACCAGTAAAAATGATGGTTATTCTACTTGTCACTGGGAATTTGGCACTTACCCCTCCCAGCTCCTGGCACCGTCTTCAGCTGCACTGCAGTCTCTAGTGACCATCACATGATTACTAGAGACTGCAGTGCAAAGGAAGATGTTATACAGGCAGAAGCAGGAAGGGGTAAGAGTTGGGCTGTCTTCTCACATTTTTATTTCAATAAAGAGAGTTTACACTGGTGTGTTGTGTGTTTTTTATTCACTTTACAAGCTTAGTAGTGGAACCCACCTAAAAAGATGTCATTACTAAGCTGGGTATTAGGTTTTCACTATGTTTAGTGCTTTTACTAGCAGCCTACAGTGTGTTCTTCAGCTGGTCACAGTGATCGTTTAGCCTGAGTGGTCTACTGAGCATTGTTCCCGCTAGCCAGAATCCTACTCCACACTGATGAGGGGCAACACCCTGAAACAGCTATCTATGGATGGATACCTGGCTTTGGTATTTCCCTTGTCATAACTTTAGATTTGGTTATTGACTTAAAGGGCCAGCTATAATGGTAGTTTTGGTGGTCTCCCTTTGCTTTGTTTTCCTTTCTTGGAAGGATATCTGGCTGTTCCTGTATTTTGAAACTCGCCAATAATAGGTTAAACTACCAGGAGCAGAGGTTTTTCTGCTTTGGGTAGATACAACAGGAGCTCCTACGATCTCAATGTGGGAACCCCACATCATCTGATTCTGACCTCACTGGAATAGGGCCACTTAGTGATTACCGTGAAAATTTTAACCTCTTCCTGTCAGTAATACATATATATACACAATCCTACTGCACATACCCCGTTCAGTAGGAATGTACATATACTTTCTTAAGGCTTACTAAGGTGTGCGGGACCGCTAAAGTGAGAGCGGTCCCGCACACATCATTTGACCCGGACATCTGTGCATCAAAGGGCTCTGTCTTGAAGGGGTTAATTTCTTTTCCTTCTAAGAGATTTTGTTTTTTACATCTACAGAGCCGTATAAAGGCTTCATTCTTTCTTTTTTCAGTACCAAAGGTACTCTGTAACAACACCCTTTATTTTACCATAAATTATACTGAAAAGAAAAAATTGTGGCGTGAAATGGAAAAAAATACACTGTTCATTTTTGTAGTAAAAGGTTATCTGTATTCCTCAAGTTGGTACAATTACAATGATACCCAAAGCTTTGGCTGTCCAGGCATGATGGGAGTTGTAGTTTTGCAACAGCTGGAGAGCCAGGGTTCCCTACCCCTGCTCTATAGCCTTCTTTTTCTGCGAAGTTGGATAATTCTGCCAAAGGGCCCCTCACATCTTTTGTTTTCTTAGTAAGCCTCCAGTTGGAGATTGTGCTGATGGGCCTACATGTTGGTGATTGTGCTTCTGAATGTGCTCCTTCAGGTATCGTGTGATAGATCGGCAGAATTCTTTTGCGAGTATGAACACTTCCTCTTAACCAAAGCCAGCCGATCTATGAAGATCTTCATAAGCAGAGTCTAGTCTAATTGTTCTCTTAGAGTTCCCTTTAAGTAGATTTGTAATCCATAGCAACCAAGCTACAGGGACAGCGACCTACTCAAGGTTAGTGACAAGTTTCTATGACCTTTTTTCCAGGGTTGGATAATTCTGCTCAAGGGCCTCCTGGCATCTACCATTCTCTTAGTAGGCCTCTGGCCAGAGATGGTGCCGATCAGCTTTACATTGCTGATCGTACTCATGCATGTGTCCCTCTGAGTATCGTGTGATAGATAAGCACAGTTCTTTTGTGAATATGAATATATAGAGAATATCTATATCATAAAAATCAAAGTCTGTCTGTCTGTCCTTCTGTCTGTCTGTCTGTCTGTCTGTCCTCTATAGACTTCCAAACGCCTGAACCGTTTGACCCTAAATTTGGCACACAGATACATTGAGTGCCCGGGAAGGTTATTGCGAAGGTCCCGTCCCCGCCAGATGTACAGGAGGGGAGGGGGAGGGGAAAGAGCGGCGCCCCATAGAGATGAATTGGAAAATCTCTTCACTGCAAACACAGGTGATATAATTAGCTGCAGCAGACACAGCAGTTGGAGCCTTAGCAACCAATAGGATTACTGCTTTCATTTTCACAGGGAGCAATGGTTGCTAGGGAAGCTGCCTCACAACATCCACAGTAATAACTGGTAGACCCCCTACTCCATCTATACAGTACATGTATATACAGGACCCCCTACTCCATCTATACAGTACATGTATATACAGGACCCCCTACTCCATCTATACAGTACATGTATACACAGGGCCCCCTACTCCATCTATACAGTACATGTATACAGGGCCCCCTACTCCATCTATACAGTATATGTATATACAGGGCCCCCTACTCCATCTATACAGTACATGTATATACAGGGCACAACAGGTATACCAAACTGTGACTGGGTAACACTGCTACACCAGACCTGACCAATACCGCCATACTGTGCTGGATAACACTGTCATACCAGACCTGACCAATACCGCCATACTGTGACTGGATAACACTGCCAGACCTGACCAATACCGCCATACTGTGACTAGATAACACCTCCATACCAGACCTGACCAATACCGCCATACTGTGACTGGGTAACACCGCCACACCAGACCTGACCAATACCGCCATACTGTGACTGGATAACACTGCCACACCAGACCTGACCAATACCGCCATACTGTGACTGGATAACACTGCCATACCAGATCTGACCAATACCGCCATACTGTGACTGGATAACACTGTCATACCAGACCTTACCAATACCGCCATACTGTGACTGGATAACACTCTCATATAAGACCTGACCAATACCGCCATACTGTGAATGGATAACACCGCCACACCAGACCTGACCAATACCGCTATACTGTGCAGGATAACACTGTCATACCAGACCTGACCAATACCGCCATACTGTGACTGGATAACACTGCCATACCAGACCTGACCAATACCGCCATACTGTGCTGGATAACACTGTCATACCAGACCTGACCAATACCGCCATACTGTGACTGGATAACACTGCCATACCAGACCTGACCAATACCGGCAAACTGTGACTGGGTAACACCGCCACACCAGTCCTGACCAATACCACCATACTGTGACTGGATAACACCATCATATCAGACCTGACCAATACTGCCATACTCTGACTGGATAACACCGCTATACCAGACCTGACCAATACCACCATACCGTGACTGGATAACACCTCCACACCAGACCTGACCAATACCGCCATACTGTGACTGGATAACACCCCCATACCAGACATGACCAATACCGACACACTGTGACTGAATAACACTGCCATACGGGTAAATAAAACCCTGCAGGTATACAGGACACTACAGGTATACAGGACCCCAAAATTATACACTACAAGTGCACGGGACCTCCACAAAACTATATATTACAGGTATACAGGACCTCAAACTTTACACTACAGGTATACAGGACCCCAAAACTATATACTACAGGTATACAGGACCTCCACCAACTATATACTTCAGGTATACAGGACCTCCACCAACTATATACTACAGGTATACAGGACCCCAAACTATACACTACAGGTATACAGGACCCCAAAACTATACACTACAGGTATACAGGAACTCCACCAACTATATACTACAGGTATATAGGACCCCAAACTATACACTACAGGTATACAGGACCTCAAAACCATACACTACAGGTATACAGGACCTACACAAACTCTATAATACAGATATACAGCACCTTCACCAACTCTATACTACAAGAATACAGGACCCAAAATATACTACAGGTATACAGGGACTCCACCAGCTATATACTACAGGTATATAGGACCCCAAACTATACACTACAGGTATACAGGACCTCCACCAACTCTATACTATAGTTATACAGGACCCTCAAACTATTTACTACAGGTATACAGGACCCCGAACTATATACTACAGGTATACAAGACCTCCACCAATTATACACTACAGGTATCCAGGACCCTCAAACTATAAACTACAGGTATACAAGACCTCTACCAACTATACATTACAGGTATACAGGACCTCCCTCAACTATACACTATAGGTATACAGCCCCCCAACTATGCACTACAGATATGCGAGACCCCTAAAAACTATACATTGTGGGTATACAGAACCCCTCCAACTATGCACTACAGGTATACACTAATTCCACTGATTAACTCAGATGAAACAATACCTTTAGCTTGGCCTCCTGGGCACCTTAGAACAAATCTAATTAACACACTGACACTTTATACCCGGGCAGCGCCGGGTACATTTTCTAGTATAGAATATATAAAGGTTCCCTTCAATTGATACATAATCAATAGCAACCAAGCTATATCTCTTCCAAAGTGCCTTAGAGCCCAAGTTTTTAGGTAACCTGTGATTAAAAGTGTGCTTAAAGAGACAGTGACTTATTACTCTTTTAAGCATTAAAATCTATATTTACGTTGCACAGACTGTATACTGGATTTGTGCACAAGAACTGTCTAGTAAAGTTACTGGTGCTTCATACAAGTGTCAGAAGTCATGTGTCTGTACTTTGTATTACTGAAGCAGCTCATTGACAAAGGAATGTGTGGTACAATGGGGGCATTACACTAGCATTGCCACCCTGCCATGTGACGTATATTACATACTACTAGACCCAGCTATTGCCACTCTATACCATCTGTTGAAATCCTAATTGGCCACTGCCTTACATACATTTACTGTATGTCAGACATATGCATTGTTAGTATTAGTGCCTGTAATTGATACATAGTCATTATTAAGTCACTCCCACTAATAGTCACTAATAACTAATAATAACAGTCTACTGTAGTTTATCCCTTTACAAGCATTCCACTTAAAGGGATTACCTATAGACATGACAGGCAAATGGCTTCAGGTGGTCATAGAAAAAAGACACCTGCTGATGGAAAAATTAATCACAGGAATCAGTTGCTAAACGGCACACCTCTCACCATGGTCGGTGCTCAGTGGCAATTGGTTCTTCGACCTTCCATTGCAGTAGTATAGATAAGCCATGGCACACTTGAATTGACCAAGTGAAGATAAAAAATTTTTACAATGCAAATTGAAGGATAAAGTATTTGTTTCAACCAGAGTATACGAGAATATATAGAAAGAGACCGTAAATTCTATATGACATATGGCAATGTAATGTTTCGGTCTTTCCTGGACCTTCCTCAGGCCATAGGGTCTCTGGGCTTAATGAACCAAGAGGTTTGGTGGAGCAACCAATCACAGCTCAGCTTTCAGCTCTGGTAAAATGAAAGCTGAGCTGTGATTGGTTGCTGCTGGCAGTTTACACCATTGTATATTTTATATCTGGGCCAATGAGGATGGAGGTTGGTGCTAAACACTGCAATAATCTGCTTTATTTTGTAAGAGCAGACAAACCTTCCAAAGCCAAACATGAACATACATCATGTATTACATGGTCAATTTTTTTTTTATTATTTAGCGTCCTGTCATCATAGCATCTGATCACTGGGCATTTCAGAAGTCAGATTTGGTCTCCAGTAGCGTGGAGCAAGTTCCACAACGTTATCTGAACAATTAGCATTTGATTCGCTGCAGAATTTGGACGCCACTCTAGGGTTGCCAGGTAAGGATGGATACAGCCTATGGCAGCACCCATGGGGAATCAAACAACTAGCATTTGGGCTCAAATAACGATGACGAACCCAAACATTTTGACAGATCCGCTCAACACTAGTCTCCAGACTAGATTTTATTTAGGAAGGAGTCATTGAGATTAGATTGCAGCTTATAATGTTTTACCTAGTACCTGTACATTGAATAATTACTTAAAGGGGATGCTTAGAAGCAGATTTCTTGTCCTCAGGGTGGGGCGTGATTTTGCAGTGCAGCCTTGGAAATGAAGAATAACTCAGAAATAAAGGAAATCTGTCACTAGGTTTATACTGCTCTAAATGAGAGCAGCATAAACTAGTGATTGAATTGCAGATCACTGTATTACTTAGATCATTCTGTTAAGTTGTTCTCCTAATATGCAGGAGAATAGGATTCTTGCCACACCTCTCCCCCCGCCCCCCAGCTGCCGATTGACAGTTGACTGCCTAAACACAGCATGGATAGATACCTGACAATCAGCAGCTGGTGGGCGGAGTCTTCTGCTTCTCATGAATATCCAGGGCTACTGAGCACATGCACATAATGGAGAGGACTACTTATTGTCCAATGTATTCAGCAGGATATCTCAGAATTAGCTGCACAGAACAATGTAAGTGATATATCATTCTGTTCAGCTTCTCTGTCACTAATTTATGCTACCTGAACTGTAACTATATATATATATATATATATATATATATATATATATATATATATATACACACACACACGTTTTAGTATTATTATTTTGTATGGAAAATAAGTTGTTTTTTTATTTTTATTTGGAAGGGTTTTTGTGTATATATATATATATATATATATATATATATATTATAATTTTATTTTTTTTTTACACTTTTTAGACCTCATAGGAGACCTTTATAAGTATTTTTGTTATTGTTTTCACAATTCACTGCAATAATATTGGTTTGCAATGGGCTGTGGCATGCTTCTGTCTGTCATGGCACCCTGTTATTATGATGTGCATGTGCTGGTCTGAGCGGGCAGTACATAGCACTGGGATATTCCCTGTTAACCTACACTACCGTTCAAAAGTTTGGGGTCACCCAAACAATTTTGTGTTTTCCATGAAAAGTCACACTTATTCACCACCATACGTTGTGAAATGAATGATGGTTTGTATTTGAAATAACATTGTTTTTACATCACACTTTGCTTTCGTCAGAGAATCCTCCTTTTGCAGCAATTCCAGCATTGCACACCTTTGGCATTCTAGCTATTAATCTGTTGAGGTAAGCTGGAGAAATTGCACCCCACGCTTCTAGAAGCAGCTCCCACAAGTTGGATTGGTTGGATGGGCACTTCTGGCGTACCATACGGTCAAGCTGCTCCCACAACAGCTCAATGGGGTTCAGATCTGGTGACTGCGCTGGCCACTCCATTACCGATAGAATACCAGCTGCCTGCTTCTGCTGTAAATAGTTCTTGCACAATTTGGAGGTGTGTTTAGGGTCATTGTCCTGTTGGAGGATGAAATTGGCTCCAATCAAGCGCTGTCCACTGGGTATGGCATGGCTTTGCAAAATTCAGTGATAGCCTTCCTTATTCAGAATCCCTTTTACCCTGTACAAATCTCCCACCTTACCAGCACCAAAGCAACCCCAGACGATCACATTACCTCCACCATGCTTAACAGATGGCGTCAGGCATTCTTCCAGCATCTTTTCATTTGTTCTGCGTCTCACAAACGTTCTTCTTTGTGATCCAAACACCTCAAACTTGGATTCATCCGTCCACAACACTTTTTTCCAGTCTTCCTCTGTCCAATGTCTGTGTTCTTTTTCCCATCTTAATCTTTTTCTTTTATTGGCCAGTCTCAGATATGGCTTTTTCTTTGCCACTCTGCCCTGAAGCCCAAAATCCTGCAGCCGCCTATTCATTGTAGATGTTGACACTGGTGTTTTGCGGGTACTATTTAATGAAGATGCCAGTTGGGGACCTGTGAGGCGTCTGTTTCTCAAACTAGAGACTCTAATGTGCTTATCTTCTTACTTAGTTGTGCAACACGGTCTCCCACTTCTTTTTCTACTCTGGTTAGAGCCTGTTTGTGCTGTCCTCTGAAGGGAATAGTACACACCGTTGTAGGAAATCTTCAATTTCTTAGCAATTTCTCGCATGGAATAGCCTTCATTTCTAAGAACAAGAATAGACTGTCGAGTTTCAGATAAAAGTTCTCTTTTTCTGGCCATTTGGAGCGTTTAATTGACCCCACAAATGTGATGCTCTAGAAACACAATCTGCTCAAAGGAAGGTCAGTTTTGTAGCTTCTGTAACGAGCTAGACTGTTTTCCGATGTGTGAACATGATTGCACAAGGGTTTTCTAATCATCAATTAGCCTTCTGAGCCAATGAGCAAACACATTGTACCATTAGAACACTGGAGTGATAGTTGCTGGAAATGGGCCTCTATACACCTATGTAGATATTGCACCAAAAACCAGACATTTGCAGCTAGAATAGTCATTTACCACATTAGCAATGTATAGGCTGCGTCAGGGCCGATTCTAGGTTTTTTGCTGCCTGAGGCGAGAATTGAAATGGCGCCCCCCCTCCTCCCAAATTAACAAATAGTAGTTAAAAAATCTATGTAGCCAACTGCATAAACAGATATATACATACATAGATATATACTAGCAGCAATATACAGCACCTATATACCAATAATGAATACATTGCACGGATATATTCTTTTTATAGCGTTCACTGTGCAGAGAAGTAATGCCGTTTTTGTTTAGTTCAGATATTTCTATAGATATATTTCTATAGTCTCAGGGTATGTTCACACTATGGAATTTCAAGCAGAGACAGTGCGGCAGACTCCACTTGAAGTTCCACCTGTCCCATTGACTCAATGATATTTTCCAGCTCAATCCGCCGTCCGCCCAAAG
This sequence comes from Dendropsophus ebraccatus, assembly GCF_027789765.1. Lineage (NCBI taxonomy): Eukaryota > Metazoa > Chordata > Amphibia > Anura > Hylidae > Dendropsophus > Dendropsophus ebraccatus. The sequence goes on from NC_091458.1 coordinate 146,244,767, forward strand.
AACTGAGCTTGAGAATATCATTGAGTCAATGGGACAGGTGGAACTTCAAGTGGAGTCTGCCACACTGTCTCGGCGTGAAATTTCCAAACGTATTCCATAGTGTGAACATACCCTCATAGTTATATATATTCTTGTGTAGATTTTTTTTATTTGAAAAATAGGGAAAAGAAGTGATTTGCATTTTTTATACAGTGGATTCTTTTTAATTTTTTTACATCTTTTTACAGTACACTGCACTAATAATGTAAGTAGTGTATAGTAATTCTTATGATATATATTACAGTACACTGCAGTAATAATGTAAGTAGTGTATAGTAATTTTTATGGTATTATTACAGTACACTGCAGTAATAATGTAAGTAGTGTATAGTAATTTTTATGGTATTATTACAGTGTGCGGCTATAACTGTGGCATTTAGGGATTTTCTTTTTTTTTCTCAAATCAAGTTTTATTGAAATTTTAACAGCAGTACAACAGAAGTCATAATCATTGCAGTAATGCGTGACTGTAGATAAGTACAGTAGTTAAAAATAAAACCGTCATGAGTTGCTGTGTATGTGGGGGGGGGGATTTGGGGGGGGGATGGAGACGGGCGTGGATTTGCCCTAGGAAAAGGGAGGATGAAAGGGGGGGTGTTAGGGTGAATGGTAAAAAAAAAGGGGGGGTAAGGAAAGGGTGGGGAGGGTGTGAGAGAACTTCACACCTAACAACAACAAACAATAGCAGGTAGTAACTAATATTAACAGGTAATAATAGGTAGTAGACCAATTTTTGTCCAAGCAGTTGTACATAATGTCCCGCATACATTAGTCCATGATGAAGTGTTGTCCAAGTCCCTTTTGCTGGCACATCTGTATAGGACAGTGGTTAGCCAGGCAAGGCGGCATAGATCAGGCGTGGGTGTTGGAATTGCCAAGCTCAGGTACTATTACTCACAGCAATAGGAGGAAGAAGGTGGGAGGGGAGGGGGGTGGGGGGAAAGAGGTTAGACCAGTTCGACCTGAGGCTTTAAACCAGCTTCCTATAGTGAAGCCAAGGGTGCCATATTTTGAGATAAGCCTCATGCGAGCCTGTGTCCCAGCTCCTTAGTTCCTCCAGGCGTGCAAGGTGGTCACATCTAGATATCCACTCGGAGATTAACGGGGCATCTTGTGATTGCCAATGTAAGGGTATTAACAATTTTGCAGCAGTTAGTAAATAAGTGGGTAAGTGATTTAGTTTAGGATGGAAAGTGGTAGACGGTAACCAGAGTAAGATCAGTGTAGTAGTTAACTGTATTGCGTCCCGTTACCCTAGAAATTACCGTTTCGACCTCGTCCCAAAAATCCTTGATCAGGGGGCACTCCCACCATATATGCTTATAAGTACAAATGCTCTCCCACAACGCCAGCAAAGATCCGAGTCTATTAGCCCCGCTGTAAATAGAAAAGAGGGCGTTTTATACCATCGAGTATACAACTTATATGAGCTTTCTTGCACCTTAACACAGCAAGAGAAGCCATGAGATTTTCCTGCTAGTGTAGAAAGTTCTTGAGGTGTGAAGGAGAGAGATAGTTCTCTTTCCCAACCCAGGACATATGCTGGCTTGTAGGTGGGCAAAGGCTCCAATAGTGCATCATAGATTTTTAAGAGGAGTTTTTTAGGTAGAGGGTCAGCCAATAGGAGCTTATCTAACCAGTGTAGTGGTCCAAGAGGCATGTATGCGTCTGCGAATCGCCGTCCCAAGGCTGAGAGATCAGCCAATGCGAATCTGGAGGTTTTTGGGGTGTTATCTAAGGCCAAGAACGTAGATTTCAAGTCTCTGAGTTGTTCTGGGGCTAGTTGATGTACGTAGAGTTCTTGGAAATAGGCCCACAGTGGAGGGGGGGGGGGGCGATAGGTTTATGCAGGATAAATGCCGGGATCAGAGTCAATGGCAACCTCGGGGAGGGGGTGGTTGGGGATGGAAGGGTTTTCAGTATTGCTTGTGCCACTTTCATTGTAGCCTGGAGAAGTGGGAATTGTGTCAATGTGCGAGACGGGGGTATGTCATGTTTCCAAAGGCATATGAGTTGGGATGGTGTCAGTAAGGAGAGTTCCATATGTGCCCATGCTAGGGTTGCATGTTTGCGAGCTGTCACCAGATGACACCATCTACTCATAATTGTGGCCTTGTAATGAGTATGGAGGTCAGGTAAACCAAAACCCCCCGCCCCCTTTTTAATGATTAAGTGTCTGTGCAATAGTCTAGGAGCTTTGTTAGCCCACACAAAGGTGGAGAACATACGCTGGGATGCTTTAAGGAAGGTGGCAGGGACTGTTATAGGGAGGGATTGGAAAAGATAGAGGAATTGGGGTAGGATATATGTTTTGATATAGTTTTTCCTCCCCATCCATGACACAAATGGAAGGGTTAATTTAGTAAGTGTGAGTTTCACTTTATTAAAGAGGGTAGTATAATTTGCTGCAAATAATTTGGCGGGGTCTGGGGTGATATTGGTGCCTAAATATTTCAGGGAGGTAGTGGTCCAGGTAAAGGGATAGTCTGCTTTAAGCTTACTTATAACAGTAGCAGGGGCAGTTATATTCATGGTTTCGGATTTACTAAAATTGATCTTGAAATCAGAGACCAGTCCAAATGAGATGAAAGTTTCCACTATTTTGTGCATAGACCTGCTGGGGTCTGTTATAAATAGCAGTAAATCATCTGCAAAAGCCGCAGTTTTATGCTCAAAACTGCCGATTTTGAGGCCTCGTATCTCCGGGTCCTGTCTTATTTTTTGTATTAGGGCCTCTAGTGTCAATACAAAGAGGGAGGGGGAAAGTGGGCAACCTTGGCGTGTGCCATTGCTAATATGAAAGGTAGGGGAGAGCTTTCCATTGACTCTGATCCGGGCATGTGGGGAGGAATAGAGAGAGAAAATAGCCGAGATAAAGGGTGGGGGGAACTTAAATTTAGCCAGTCCTGCTGCCATGAATGCCCAATTCATCGGTGCCGAGAAGGACTAGTGACTTGTTGTGAGCTCTGGCATAAGAGACGGCATTGATAACTCTAGCTGTGTTATGCTTGCCCTCCCGACCTGGAACAAATCCTACCTGCTACGGTCCTATTAAAGTAGGTAGCAGATGGTTAATCCTCTGGGCCAGGACCTTCGCCCACCATTTTACGTCTGCATTTAGCAGAGAAATGGGGCGGTAGCTCCCGCAAAGGTTCGCCGCTTTACCTTCTTTAGAAAGGACTGTGATGTGTGGGGAGAGCTTTCCATTGACTCTGATCCGGGCATGTGGGGAGGAATAGAGAGAGAAAATAGCCAAGATAAATAATAATAATAATAATAATAAATGTATTTGTATAGCGCCAACAGATTCCGCAGCGCTTTTTTTTTCTATGCATACAGTACAGAGGTACATAATACGCAGTTAAATTGGAATAAATAAGAACATAGTAAATAAAAATAACAAAAATACAAAATACAGAGTATAAACGAGACCTGCTCGTTGGAGCTTACAGACTATAATTTTCGTTGACACCAGGCATAAGTGCTTTATTTGTCCATGGTCCAGCCATTGTACATAATTAGAATTACAGGATGAGCCAGTAACAACGCCAATGTCTGATGCAGGTAAACATATAAAGTGCAGGAACAGTCAGAGATAGAGCAAGGGAGACAACAGAAGGGGGAAACAGTTTAGGGAACGTTATAAGCGAGCCTGAAGAGATGAGTCTTCAGGGCACGCTTGAAACTGTGGGTATTGGGTATGAGTCTGATGTGTTTGGGTAGGGAGTTCCAGAAAATTGGTGCAGCACGAGAGAAGTCTTGGAGGCGGGAATGAGAGGTTCTGATTATGGAAGATGTTAAGGTTAGATCATTTGCAGAGCGCAGAGCACGGGAAGGATGGTAGGTGGAGATGAGGGAGGAGATGTATGGAGGGGCAGAGTTGTGGAGAGCTTTATGGGTGAGGGTGAGGAGCTTGAAGTGGATTCTGGATTTAATGGGTAACCAGTGCAGTGACTGGCACAGAGGAGAGACATCGGTATAGCGGCTGGAGAGGAAGATGAGTCTGGCTGCTGCATTCAGGATAGACTGGAGAGGGGAGAGCTTAGACAGAGGAAGACCGATTAGTAGGGAGTTACAGTAGTCAAGACGGGAATGGATCAAGGCGACAGTCAGTGTCTGAGCAGTGTCAGTGGTGAGGAATGGGCGGATTCTAGAGATGTTTTTGAGATGGTGATGACAGGAGCGTGTAAGAGCTTGGATATAGGGAGTGAAGGATAGATCAGAGTCCAGCAAAACCCCCAGACATCGAGCTTGATGCACAGGAGTTATGCTAGTACCACAGACTGAGAGTGAGATGTCGGGTTTAGGTTTGTTAGAGGGAGGAAATACAAGAAGTTCAGTTTTAGAGAGATTAAGTTTGAGAAACAGAGAGGTCATAGTGTTAGAGAGAGCGGATAGGCAGTCACTAGTATTTTGCAGGAAGGCAGGGGAGACGTCACGTGAAGAAGTGTATAACTGGGTGTCATCAGCATAAAGATGGTATTGGAAACCAAACCTGCTGATGGTCTGTCCGATGGGGGCTGTATAGAGGGAGAAGAGGAGGGGACCCAGGACTGACCCCTGGGGAACTCCAACATTAAAAGGTAGGGGACTGGAAGTAGAGCCAGAGAAGGATACACTGAAGGAGCGTATCCTGAGGACCTCCTGAGAGATCCAGGAGAATCAGCAAGGAGTAGTTTCCTTGTGATTTGGCCTTCAGGAGGTCGTTTGACACCTTGGTGAGAGCAGTTTCAGTGGAGTGAAGGGGTCGGAAACCAGACTGTAGAGGGTCAAGAAGAGAGTTATCGGAGAGATAGCGGGTTAGGCGAGAATAGACCAGATGTTCCAGGAGTTTAGAGATGAAGGGGAGATTGGAGACAGGCCGATAGTTGGCTGCACAGGATGGATCTAAAGAAGGTTTTTTCAGCAGTGGGGTTATAATAGAGTGTTTGAATGAGGAGGGAAAGATACCAGAGGAGAGGGAGAGGTTGAATATTTTAGTAAGGTGAGCAGTGACAGCAGGAGAGAGGGACTGGAGGAGGTGTGAGGGAATAGGGTCACTGGGGCAGGTAGCAGGACGAGAGGAGGAGAGGAGCTTGGAGACTTCTTCCTCTGTCACTGGGTCAAAGGCTGAGAGCGAAGGGGGAGAGGGAAGGGTATCTATGGGAGAAGTAATAGGAGCTATGGGACTTTGGGGCTGGGAGGTGATGTCGGCACGGAGAGTGTCAATTTTGGTTTTAAAGAAGGAGGCCAGGTCTTCAGCGCAGAGGTCAGTAATGGGTGTCTGAACTTTGGGCTTAAGAAGAGAGTTGAAGGTGTTGAAGAGGTGTTTTGGATTGTTGGAGAGGGAAGAGATGAGAGAGGTGAAGTAAGCCTGTTTGGCAAGGTGAAGGGCAGAGTAATAAGATTTGAGGGTGAATTTGTATTGAATGAAATCTGCGGAGGTTCTCGATTTCCTCCACAGACGTGGAGTTTCCGGGGTGTGCCAGGGCTGCCGGCATCTGTGACGAGGTGTGCGTAGAGTAGGGGGGAGCTACAGAGTCTAGTGTAGTTTTAAGGGTGTTGTGGTAGTGTTGTGTGGCTGTGTTTGGGCAGGTGAGGGATGAGATTGGGGGCAGTGAGGATTGAAGGGAGTCTATGAGTTGAGGAGTGTTAATACCACGTAGATTTCTGTATATGTATGGGGTAGGAGTGTCAAGAGGGGGGCAGATGTTAGTAATGGAGAAAGAGAGAAGGTTGTGGTCTGATAGCTCAGATGGATCGTTAGAAAAGTTAGAAACAGAACAGTGGCGGAAGAAGATCAGATCCAGGGAATTCCCACCATTGTGTGTGGGAGAGTTGGTTAGTTGTGAGAGGCCAAAGGAGGAGGTTAAGGAGAGAAGCTGAGAGGCAGCAGGGGAGATGGGAATATCAATAGGGATGTTGAAGTCGCCCAGGATAAGTGTGGGAACTTCTGTACATAAGAAATGAGGGAGCCAGGTGGCAAAGTGGTCAAGGAATTGTCGAGGAGAGCCAGGGGGACGGTAGATGACAGCTACTCTAAGGGGGAGTGGGCGGAAGAGTCTGAGGGTGTGAACCTCGAAGGAGGGGAATGAGAGTGAGGGCTCAGGTGAGATTACCTGGAAGGTGCACTGTGGGGAGAGAAGGACCCCAACTCCTCCACCATGCCTACCCTCAGGTCTGGGGGTGTGGGAGAGATGAAAACCACCATAGGATAGAGCAGCAGGGGAAGCAGTGTCCGATGGTTGCAGCCAGGTTTCAGATAAAGGGTGGGGGGAACTTAAATTTAGCCAGTACTGCTGCCATGAATGCCCAATTCACTCTGTCAAAAGCCTTCTCGGCATCGGTGCCAAGAAGGACTAGTGACTTGTTGTGAGCTCTGTTCGCCGCTTTACCTTCTTTAGGAAGGACTGTGATGTGCGCTTCAAGCGCCTGGTGGGGGAGGCCCTGGCCCGTCAGGATGGAGTTGCAGAGCTTAGTGAATTGAGGCAGCAGGTCGGCTTTAAATTTCTTGTAGTAGAGGATAGGCAGGCCCTTCCCCGTAGAGATGGAGGCCAGGATATCTCCCGCTTCCTTTTCAGCGATTGGGGTTATCAGATGCTGTGCCTGTGTATCTGAAAGAGATGGGAGGTTAATAGAGGTAAGAAAATTATTGATCAAGTCAGAATGGGAGGGGGTGGGGGAGGGGTTAGTAGTGGGGTTGCGAAGATTATATAGGTGCTCGTAGAAGGAGCTAAATTCCTGGGCAATATCTTCCGTGGACGTCAGATCGCGTCCCTCCGTAGTAGTGATCTTATGAATAAATGATTTAGCCTGTTGTGATTTAACTAAAGATGACATTAGTTTGGAACCCTTGTCCCCATGTAAGTAATATTTGAATTTAACTCTAGTGTAGGCCTTGGCGGATCTCTCATTCAGGAGGGCTGCTAACTGGGTTCTGAAGTCAGATAGTTGGGGCAATATTGGAGCCACTTTACTCTGTTTATGTAGAGATTCCAGCTTAGATATCTCTGAGTAAAGGTGGTCTATTTGTTTAGTAATCTTCTTTTTATGTGCCGTACCTATGGCTATAAGTTCACCCCTAAGCACCCCTTTGTGGCCTTCCATACGGTCGGCATGGAGACATCCGGGGTGGTGTTTTGGGCAAAGTATTGTTGCAGTTTAGCTTCCAGTTGGGACACGTATGACGGGATACCCAATAAAGTAGTATTTAAGGTCCATGTCATGTCTCGTTTAGGGAGTGATTTAATAAGGAGGTCACACGAGACTGGGGCATGGTCCGAGACCGATATGCATCCAATAGTCGCCCTAGTGATCAGTTCAACATGAGCTTTGGAAACTAAGAAAAAATCCAGCCTGTGATATGAGGCGTGTGGATTTGAGTAAAACGTATAGTCCCTAGTGGTAGGGTGTAACAAGCGCCAGACGTCCACTAGATGCAGCTCGGCCAGTTTAGATTTCAGAGTGGCTAGCGCTTTGTAGGTGTGAGCTGTGGTGGGCTGGGAGGAATCAAGCAATGGCTCCAAAGCTATATTAAAATCCCCGCCCACCAGGCAAACACCTTCAGCAAAGGAATAAAAATTTTCGAGAACTTTACAGATCCAAGGGATTTGCTGGACATTAGGTGCATATATGTTAGCTAGAGATACGGTTTCCCCAGCAATTTGGAGTTTTAGGAATATATAACGTCCGTCTGGGTCTACCACCTCGGCCATTTTAGTGAAAATAACATGCTTGCTAAGACCAATGCTGACCCCACACACCGCTTTGGACGGGTGGATGCTATGAAACCAACTAGAGTACCAGCCCTTAGAAAGGGCAGGAGTATAGCTAGCCTTAAAGTGCGTCTCCTGGCAGAATATCACATCCGTCCGGAGGCGCTTAAATTCGCTCAATATTCGGGATCTCTTTTGTGGGGTATTCATCCCTTTTGCGTTGAGGGAAGTTAGGGTTAGCCTAGTAGCCTGTTTAGTAACTGTTGGGGTCATCATGGGGGATAAGGTGCAATGGTGCAATCTACTAATACTAGTGACTCAGAGTTTAGCGGTTTAGGATGCAGTAGGGGGGGACAGCATTGGTCTACCAGAATTTCCCAACCGGGGAGTAAATATATAAACATATAAACTTTCCATGGCACAGTGTGCCTAATAACAGAAACAAAGAGACTAGTAATCATAGCTGCAGCCATGAGGGGAATAGAGGGGGGGGGGAGGGAACAAGGTGTTAAGGTGACCTATACGGCAGGTCAACCCCTCTCCACTATATGAGTGGGAGATAATTCTACTTGCAGCTTGACAAGTAACAGGGCAGGTCAGTGTGAACTTGGCATCTAAAGGGCCGTAACGGGCAGATGTCGTCCAATAGACTAAACAGGCACAGAGATACCGGCGGTGAGCTCAGCCATCTTTCATCTGTTTGTTCTTCCCCTTCGGTTTCTTTGGAGACTTCGCAGGGTGACGAGTATTCCACTTGTCTGCAGCTGGTAGCGAGGGAAGATCCCCTATGGCAGCAAGCGGCATCCACGAGGGGAGGGTGATCGGTGTCATGTCGAGCAGATCCCACGCTGCGTCCAGGTCCTCAGGCGTACGTATAACAATGTGCCTGACACTTTTCACAATAGCTAGGCCAAAGGGATACAGCCAGTGAAATGGTATTTTATGGGTTCTGAGCATGTCCAGTAAGGGCTTCAGCAGCCTGCGCTTTGCCAATGTACTAGGCGCTATATCTTGGTACATTTGGTACTCGTGGCCTTCATAAGTCAGAGCGCCTTTGTGTCTGGCGGCCTGCAGGATGTCTGCTGCGTCTGGATAATGCAGTAATCCGCATATAATATCTCTGGGCTGTTCAGTAGTGGCCGGCTTAGCTCTCAGGGCCCTGTGCACTCTCTCAATTGTAATGCCCTCTCCTCTCCCAGGAGATCTGTGAAGATGTCCATAGAGGCTTTTTGTAAGGCCTCAGGGGCATAGCTTTCAGGTATTGCCCTTATTCGCACATTTTTACGCCGGCTGCGGTTCTCCTGGTCTTCTACTGCCAGCAAAGCATTATTGATATATGAGGTGTGATCCTGCAGGGTTTTGGTTACTGCGTCACTATGGCACAGGATGTCAGTTTGCACGTTCTCCAAATGTTCCACTCTGTTGCCGATATGGTGAATGTCAGCCTTAATGTCGGCTAGGTCCCTCATCATAGGGGCTACCAATTGTTTGAGGAA